>NW_005054746.1:35910-41870 GCF_000277835.1 Geospiza fortis | reverse complement strand
CGCTCCCCCGTACCCGCCCCGCTCCTGCCAGCGCCCCCGGGTGCACCGAGCTGCGACGCCGCTCTCCTCCCGCCCAGGGGCTCCTTGTAGCCGCGATGATTGTTAAACGGATGGCGGAAGATCCCGGTCTGTACGGCTGTGAATGACCCTGTGGAGGCACCGGGGCAGCGAGGAGCCAGGAGCTTTGCACCCTGCTACGGGCAGAGGCTGGACACACAGTCCGAGTGTACAGCACGCTGCTGCTCCTTGCTGCTCCTCTGCAGGACCCGAGCAGCGAGAGCCGTCTGTCCATCTGCATGGCCCAGACGGAGCCTCTCTGCCCGACCCAGTGCCTCTGTTGGAACCTGCTGCAGCCCTGCACCACCGGCTCTGGCAGCTGTCACTCTGAACGCCAGCTTTCCAGCCGGTTTGTTGAGCCTCCAAAATACTGGTTTTGGTACTGTGTGGAAGATGAGCCATCAGACATGGCCCTGAGCACTGCTGGATCCATCACAGAGGATGCTGGAGCCTTTACTCAGCAAAACCTGTGGCACAGGATGGGAGTGTGCTTGCTGCCCTGCGTGGCAGCACCAGCCCGGTGCTGCACCAGAAGCCCCCACCATTGCCACGTCCTGGGAGAGCACAGAGCTGCTGCCACAGGGCATGCAGCTGTGCAACTTTGCCAGTAACCACAGACCAGTCCCCTCTCACAGGAAAGCCACCACCTCCTGCCACCAAAAGCTGTTCTGGTTTTGGTGGGGAACAAGCAGCCTCAGAGGAAGTGGTAGCCCATTCAACACTCTCTAGAAAAGCAGTATTACTTCCACCTGCAAGCTCAGGGCAAGCAAAGTACCTGATAAGAGAAAGGGTCTCTGTCCCACACACACTAGCAGACTTTGTTCTCCCACTGATACCGAGCCACCTGACCCCAGCTTCAGGGAATTGTTTCTTTCCCCGGGAGGGAAAGTGAGCTAAGCACTGCTGATCCAAGTATCATGACTTCTCTGAGGAGCACTTGCCACATCAGTGCTGCAGGCTGTGACAGCATCTCCTGGGTCCATAATGCCTTTAGTGCCCCAGGAACAAGAACTGTATCATATGGTAGCCAGGAAACCACTGTGTGCCCTTGCTGTGCTTCCCCAGACTCTGCCTCAGGCTCCCTTGCAGAGAAGGGTGCATAACGCTCAGGCCCTCTGTTCCCACAGCCATGGGCTGGGTATCCAGGCTCCCCACAGCCAGAGGGGACAGTAAGCAGCACCTGACTGGAGAGAGGAGTGGCAGAAGCCACCTGTGCTGCTGGGCAGGGAGACCACAGAGGGGGCCAGGCCTTCCAGCCATTCCTACCCCTCAGCAGCAGTATAGGGACAAAGGGCCAGAGCTGGAGTTTGTGCAACAGTGGCAGCAAGGCATACAGCATGAGAAAATTCACTGGGAACTGCGTCAGAAGCAGTTAAAAGTCTCTCCACACCAAGCCTGTTGAGCACATCCCCGCAGGAGCGCACCAGTTCCTGCAGCCAACCAGCACGACGTGCAGTTGCATTTGCATTCTCACCCCCAAAGATCAGGTGCCCAGGTGGAGTACAGCCACAGGATCCAACTTCTGCACCAGGGAAAAATGAGGCACATCCCATCCAACAGACAAACCACCTTACCTGCAGGGAGGAGAGTGTACCCATACTTCTTGCAGCAGCAACAGAAGCAGCCTGTGCAGTAATGCAGTGGGTGTGTTTGGCTGAATAGGAAGCTGTAACCTGGGCTAATTAGAGCCACAGCTTTGCAGCTTGGAGCATCTCCAGGAAGGAGACAGCAAGGCTCTTCCCAAGCCAACCCAGCTGCCCCCCATCCCCACCATCAGTGATCTGCAGCTGCAGTGGTTTGAGCTGGGTTTATTTACTGTTGGCACTGCCAGCTTCCCCCAGGAAAGCATGATGGCATTCATGGATGTGAAACTCACTAACCAATGCACAACACAACACACGGTGATGCCGCTCCTGCTCTCTCTGGACCTACCCCTCTCAGCTCACAGCAGGTCTGCAAACAGCACCCACAAGAGATGGACAAAGGCTGCCAGTGCCCTAATCCTGGCTGAGGAATGGTGAATGACAGCCAGGGAGGCACCCAACAGTCCAAAGAAAATCACCCCAGCAGGAAACACTCAGGATTCACACCTGAATTCAAGCCCTTTTCCCCTCTGAACGCAACTGTCTCTGTAGCAGCATTTCAGTGGCTCTGTTCAGGACAGGCAGCCATTCTCACAGGAAGCAGGTCAGAGGCCACACTGAGCCTCACACATTGTACACAGTCATTCACCTTCTAGACACCATCACCTTGTGATGCTGCCCACCACTGGACCCACCCTGGCCCAGCTCTGCAAGCCTGGTGCAGGTCAGGCCAGCACATCACACAGGCCCACAGGTTACTGCCTTAATGAGCCCCCACCACGTGCTTCCCATCAAGAGCTTGCTCTAGAGGTCATCTTTGGTGCCAGCTCCAGCCTCAGCTGTGGGGGCAGGCGAAGCACAGGCCAGGCAGGAATTTTCCTGGCAGGACCCTTGCAGGGCAGGCTGGAAACCCACCCCACAGTCTCTCAGTCTCTCAGGGTGTGGGTGAACAGTGGGATGTGCTCTGTCTCCTTTGGGTCAGAAGTGCCATCTCCAGCGGGTGCAGTGGTGGAGGGGCCTCACTCGGGCTGGCAGATGAACCAGATCTCGTTGCGGCGCTGGGGGACACTGGGGTTTTCGTAGGAAGCCACGATGTAGGTTCCCCGCAGCACTGCCTCCGTGGAGCCCAGGAGCTCCCAGAAGAGACTGATCTCCCTCAGAATCGTCTCCTCAGTGGTCATCCCATAGAAAACCCTGCAGCAGCAGCAAAGGGAACAGTGTAAGTGACAAAGCCAGCACATTGGCACGGCCAGAGCTCCCAACCCTCTGCCTAACGAACCACAGCAGCCACGCAGGGAGTTTGTACATCTCTGCTGAGCTGAGAAAACACCTCTGATGCTGGGGTCACCTGGTTATAACCCGGAGTGGCGCCCTCTCGGTGATGTGGATTTCGGGGTCCACGGGAACGGGGGGGTTTTGCTGGTACGCTCCTGGGAGATAATAGGCAGTTAGGACCTCACGCTCCAGCTCAGTGCCCTCCTTGGTCAGGTGGATTTCGTTGAGCACTGGGACTGTCATGCCCAGATGGCAACCTGGAAAGAGGCAGGCAGGCAGTGAGACAGGTGTGTTAGCAGCAGCAGCAGCAGCAGCAGCAGCAGCCCTCCTCCCCACTCCAGATGGACACTAGCAAAGCCTTTCCCTCTGCGCACTCTGCCAGCCCCTCCAGCCCCTGCCTGCACACACCTACAGAGTTCTCCTTGCAGATGTAGCGCATGAGCTTCATGAAGCTCAGGGAGATGCTCTGCTCATACATGGGCTCCCCCATGGTGACACAGGCCCACTTCCCCGCTGGGTACCGCCGCTCCTCGTAGGCCGCTTCCTCGCACTGCAACAGGCCACAGACAGGGCAAGTCAGGGTGGAGCACGCTGCCAACACTGCAGCAGCTGGCTGGGAAACCAACACTGACAGGCAAGAAGCAGGGAGACACGAGCCTGCCAAAAGGAGAGCCCCTGCTAGGCAGTGGTTGGCAGAGCAGGACAAAGAAGGTGAGGGGAGCTGGCATCACATGCACCTCAGACAAGGGTACTTATGGGCACTGGGCAAAGGTCAGCAGAAGTCAGCAAAAGGGAAGGCACAGACAAGGGACAGGGTGCAAGGGGGTCTGGAGGCTCCTGGCATGCGCAAGGAATGCAGCACATCCTCAGCAAGGGGCACAGGACTTTCAGTTCCTCTTTGGTCCAGCCTACTCACAAGGATGTTCCTGATTCCAGGCACCCAAAGGCCTCCAGTAAGGCTGATGGTGTTCTCAGGTGCAGTGCCTTTTCCCTGGAACACTGCATGCACAGAGGATAACAGAAACATCCCTACCCAGTAGAAGGGAAAATCTGGCAGAAGAGCTCTAGCACCCAGAAGAGCTGAGAAGACTGGAATAAAACTCTTCAGATCCTTCTCCCATACTGAGAAGTGACAGGAGGAAGAGACACGAGCCCAGCTGTGGAATTTTGTGGCATGAGTCAAAATCTCTATTTCCAACACAGAATGTCCAGTATTCTGAACAAACCTGACAAAGAAGAGGGGCAAGGGGAATGGGGAAATTGCATCTGGGTATGTTCATAGGCCAGCTCCTGGCATGTCTGTGACCACAGGTAACCTAAACAGGCACTGGGAAGTTGTAGCCAGCACCTGTCTTCCTACTCTAAGCCTGTTCTTCATCCAGATCAAAGTGGCCATGAGACAACCTTGTCCCACGGAGCTCAAGGCATCTTCCCAATCTTCTTGCTTCCACAGCTGTGATGGCAGTGACGGAGACAGGAAGCTGTGACAAGACTCAGCACTGGGTGCAGCCTCCCTGTGTCTCCACCCAAATCAGGTGTCTACCCTGAAAGCCAAACCAAAGGCAGAAGGAAGGCAGCAGGTCTGCTTGTGTGCATCAGTGGATGCCAGTAAGAAGAGCACCCCAAAACACTGCGGGCATTCCCCCTCTAGCTGGGGCCATGCCTGCCATTGTCCCACCAAGCAAAGCAGAGCAGAGCAAGAGCATTTTCCAAGCAAGGAAATCATCAATCCCTCTACTCCATCTGCCATACCACCTGCAATAAACAAGTCAACCCAGTGAAGTCACAGCACCTGGTTGTGCCACAGCCTGATCCTTCCACAAAGCACCACCACTCTGGATGACACTTGTCCAAAAGAAATAAGGAAGGTGCTTCATGCAGACACAGCAGCAACAGGTCCCTGTAATGTGACCTGGGGAGCTGAGCCCTGACTGAGCTGGGAGCTGAGTGCTGACAGGGCACAGTGCTGTAGGTGGCATAATAATTCACTTGCCTCCAAGAGGATGAGGGCTTTATAGCACTGATAGCTCAGGAAAAGCAACCGAATCCTACTGATCTGCCTGAGCCTGGCAAACGTGTCCCTAAGAGCCCCAGCTCCAAAGTCCCCTCAGCGCTGATGTCAGGCAGTGGCTCTTCTCACTCAGCCTCACACTCCAAGAATCCTCCTCAGGCACAGATGGGATGCCAACAACAACAAAAGCTCTTCAGTTCCCACAAAGTCTTGGGGCCCCATTCCTGCCTGGGACTGGCACAGGCGGAGAAAGGCCAGATTAAGTCCCTGGGACCCAGAACACGGAAAGAGGGAGTGTGGTGAAGTCCCAGTTCCAAGCTGCACAAGCCACATGCTCAGACATGTTTTACAGGGAGTGCTGGATCTCAGCCCAGAAGAAATTGGTTAACCACTACTCATACAGAGGACAATTGACAGATGTCTTCTTGGTAGAAAGCCCAGCTAGGCCTGCAGAGACACAAGAACCAGTCTGACAAGCAGTTATTTCTCAAAGCACAGAAGCACCCTTATGTGCAAGAGATGAAAGTAAGTGTGCAACATAGCCAGCACAAAGAGAAGATCTTCAGGCAAAAGACACCATGTTTGCATTGGTGGTTGAGACAAATAACTACACATGCTCTCATCTGACAGCCAGGGTCACAGGCCCTGTGTTCCCCACAGACACATCTTTATCTTGTGCCAGCTGAATTCTCCAGCTCAACCAGCCAACATAACCAGCACAAACACAAAGCCAGCGGGACTCCGAGCTATGCGACAAGGTGTTTGGAGAATGGCAGGGAGCAGGCTCTGAACTGAAAGTTCACTTTCTTAGATGTGCCCACCCCAGCAAGAGGACAGGCCGTTAAGGAGCCAGATGGAAGTCAGAAGACCAGAGAAAGCAGCACGACTTGTCCAATTTTAAAATAAAGGCCGGGAAGCTGAGCATTGCCATTACTCTACGCAGGAGGAGGTGCAGAAATGCCGGAATACTGCACCGATCCAGAGGTGCCATGCCGGCCGCGGTGCTGCAGGAAGCCGGGCGAGGCTGGGGCGCG
>NW_005054746.1:14686-35326 GCF_000277835.1 Geospiza fortis | reverse complement strand
CCCGGCCTGGGGTATAGCCCCCCTCCCCGGGCTGGCGATTCTACCTGGTGAGCGTGTGTGTGACCGGTACCGAGCATGCGGCCACCAGAGCTGCGGCCCCGGTGAGCAGCAGAGGAGCATGCGGGCGGGCTGCGGTGCCCGAACTAGCTAGGGACCCCCGGGGGAGGCCGGGCTGGGCAGGCAGACGGTGGCACGAGAACCGGTGATGGGGAGAACAGAGTAGGTGGTGTGGGGAGGTGCCTGGGGCTGCCCCGTGCAGCGCGAAGCCAGGGTGCCCAGCGGCGGAGCAGCCAGCTCAGTTGGAGGAGAGCAGGGAGCTGTGGGAGGACAGGTCCATGCTGCTGGCGCTCAGGCCTCTGCTCTCCGCACGGAAGCCTTGGGTGCCCTGGAAAAAACACAGTGTCCATGAGGTACCTGCAATCCACCCCCATGCCCCAAAGCTGCCACCCCAACTCCTGCAGCCCTTGCCTTGCAAGCCGGGATGGCCCTGGTGCTGCTGTCACACACAGTAGCTGCTGCCTGTGCTCCCAGTCTATGGCTGAGCTTTGTGGGGAGGAAGGTGGGTCCTTGGAAGCAATGCCTTCAGATTTGGAGCTCTGACCTCAGACGAGGGGCCACAAGCTCAGGGGTTCTCAGCACAGCACCTGGGGCTCACTAACATGCCCCTCATCCCCTGCACCGCTGGCCACACAGCCCCCAGCCTCACGTGCAGTCCTGCACCAGCCCCACCACTCACACTGCGCTTACCTCAAACGAAGCATCACTAGACTTGTGCAGGTAATTTAGGGACGCAGCTCGTTTCATGCTATAAGAAAGCAGAGGAGAGTAGATGTGATTGTGCTGTGAGTGGTCAGACCCAGACACACGAGGTGGCAGGGCCCTCACCTGCCCTGTACACAGCCTGACCCTCGCACGTACCTGGTGTTCCTGGGCTCCAGGGGACCATTGCCCTGCAGTTTCTTGACCAACATCTCACTGCTCCTCCGTATCACATCCCGGATTTTTCCCAGGGAGCTGCTGCGCTGGAGAGTGCCACTGCCATCCTGGACACAGAGACACAAGCCAGGGTGATGGCTGAGTGGCACTGATCAGGCTCTGGCATGATGCTGATGAGTGGCTGGAACTGGCTCCAAACATCCTCTTGCCCACTTGCACTGAGGGATTAGCCCTGGCCCAAATCAGGCTCACTGCTCACTACATGGCTTCCCTCACCCAGTTCTCCACAGGACATGGTGACCGTGGAGTCAGCTGCTATTGTCTGGCTCATCCAGCCTGATACTCCCTCCTGCCCAGGGCAAGCTCAACACCCACACAGGCTGCTGACTTGTCCCCAGCACAAATGGCACTGGCATCTGCACAGTCCTGCTCGAAGATGACACAGCTCCATCACCTCCAACAGCTCAGGAAGCAACTACCAAGGAGGTCCCAGTGGCCAAAGAGGCAACAAGCCCTGTTGGGAGTCCCAAGATTAGGGATACTTTTGTCAGGCCAGGACAGGCTGCTGGGGCTTTCATTTCAAGGACTCTCTCCTCATTTGCTGCTGGCTGGAGACCATCCTCATCCTCTCCCTCCCCCTTGCCCTTCCTCACCACACCATCACCATTCCTCCTCTCTGTCCAGCACTCACACAGATGCACACCTGGTCCTGCAAGCTCACTCACATCACACAAGACCATTTCACACTGCACATGTAGCCTTGTCCCATCCCTAACACCTCCAAGACAATTAGCTTTGAGCCTTTGGAGCAATTCAGGCAGTTCCACTGGGGATGGATTCATTTGGCTGCACCAGCATTGTGCTGCCAAGCAGACACCACTACTCCTAGGCCCCCCCAGCTTCAGCTGCATGCAGCCCCACTAGCTGCCCCAGGGGGTGGCACTTTGCAGAGGGATTTTTGTGTCTATCTGCTTTTTCTGAAGACCAAAACCAGCCTGAAATCTTGTTCCTGCGCCTGTTTCCTCCCACATGCCTCCAAAAGTCCCCAGTACTCAGTGAGGCGCTCTCAGGCCTTGAGAGGCTCCAGTCCACGTCCTGCACTTTGCTCCACATGCATGCAAGGCACAGGTTGCCAGCATGGCACCACACCATGCCACCATGTCATCATGCCACCAAGCTCTTCCCCTGTGGCCTGGCCTGCTTGTTACATAAGGTGGTGACACCACCGCTGATGTGGAATTACTTTTGCTCTGATGACTGGATACTTCTCTGCTCCTGCTGTGAATGGCCCCTGGAACACTGGGGCAGAAGAAAAGGAGGTGAAGTGATGGCAAAAGCCCTTTTACTCCTTAGGAAGATGTGAGGGAGCCCCTTTGAAGCACTCCAAATGACCCAAATGCCTTGTGGCTCAGGCTAGCAGCAGCAATTACCTCAGCACTGCAGGTAGGCAGGGTCTCTGCCTTAGGCCAGTCACCCCCTTGTGCTGACCATTACAGACTGTGGCCCTTGGGGAAGGCTTTTCCACCCTCCTCTGCTCTGATTACCAAAGCTGAGCCAGCCCTAGACTGTTCTCTAACAGCTGACCAAGACTTCTCCTACCAGCAAACCTTTTTCTCCTGGTATTCCTCTCATCCCTTCTTGGATAAAACAAGTGCATTGAACCTCTTCACATTGTCATTGGGCTGAGCGTTTTCCAAGTTGAGAGCCATGTGCTGCTGCTGCAAAGGGACCGAGTCACCAGAAATGCAGGGAGCACCCAAAGCAGCAAAGTAAACAATTCAATTCCTGCACAAGGCACTCTGGGCAGGTTTTGGATGAGCTGAATACCAGTGTGCAGCATTAACAAAGATGGGGAGGTGTCCTTTGCCTCCCCACCAGACTTACACTGGGTCACCACTCTCCCTGCAGGGTACTGCTATGCCAGGCACTGTTGCTTTTCCCAGGGCACACAAGCCAGGGGTGGAAGAGGGAACACAGCTGGGACAGGGGAACAGGACCATGGTACAAGGGCAGCAGGATCAGAAGTATGCCCTTGTATCAGAGCCGGAGGATGGAGCCACATTTCCCCAGCTGCAGCGATGCAGACTGACTGCAGACCAACACCAGAACCAAATGCTGCTGCATGCTGGGTTAAAAATAGCCTCTCTTCTCCCCCCACTCCCTTTTCTGACGGGTTATTTTTAACCCAGAACATTTATGGGTTTGGTTTGCCGCAGAGCCCCCACCCCATTGCACCCACCAGGATGAGAGCATTCAAAAAAAAAAAAAAAAAAGAAAATGCAGCTCCACGACTGAGCTCCTCTCCACTGCATGCTCCAACCCTGCCTAATGCATGGAGGCAGAGGACTTGGGCAGGATTTGGCAGCATGTAGAGCTCAGCACTGAGGGACACAATGGGGTACTTCTTTGGCTAAATAGAAATGCCTACTGGGGAAGGTCCAAGCTCAGATGCCCCAGGGCAGCCCTGCCACACATGGTTACAGAGCTGAGGTTAGCAGCAACTCCAATTTGGAGGACAGGGAAAAGGCACAGTGGAGCTGGGTCCTTCATCTCCAATGCTCAGCCTGGGAGGGGAGCCCTGGGGGCAGCACATGCCCCTGTACAGACAGACAGACACCAAGCACCCCCAGACCTGCTCCAGCAGCATTTGCACCCACCACCCCAGGGCTGACCGACGCTGGCCTACAGAGCATGGAAAGAAGCACAGGGCAGCAATTTGGGTCAGTCTACCTTTAATTAGAGGTATGGTCGTTACAGCACCAGGTCCAGGACATGGCAAAGCACAGGGGCAGATGGCCCTGAGGTCCAAACACACCCTGCACTGGGAGCTCCCCGCTCTCCAGAAGCATGGAGCAGCACTGGGACAGAGAGGACAGCCCTGCAGCACTCAGCCCTGGGCTCCACAGCCCATGTCCTGAGGACAAGCTTCCTTTCAGTAAGCACAAACTCCAGGGGAGCAGCATGCATGCACCCCAAGGCCTCTGCACCACCACAGGAAAGCCAGGCCCAGACAGACACAAGCACATTTAGTATCACAACCTGCCAGATTACTAGCATAGAGAAGGGATCTAGCTAAATAAATAAAGAGTCCTGTGCTGGCCCCTGGGCTCTATCCTGCTGCCTACAGCCTCCCCAGCTTTCTTCCCAGATAGGAGAGCCAGGGAGATTCCCTTCCTATAGGAGGTGGGATGAGAGTGTACACTCAAGGATGTGAGACCCAAGACAGTGGAGGTCTGGCCCTGGAACACATTCTATACCCCAGTAATGACTAACAGCAGCAGACCCTGTGAAGGTCTGAAGCCATCAGAGGCCAGCCCCACACCCCCTCAGGGTCAGCATGGTGACCCTGTTGATAACAGGGTTACACATTTCCCACCCCTTGGCTAGGGACAGCCACACTGCAGTCAGCCCCACAGACCTGTGAGCAACCCAGCCCCAACCCCTGCAACAACCTCCCTCCAGCCATCCCATCTGCTCCCACCTGCTCAGAGCACCTCCAGCCTAGCCCTCTGCTTCCTCACATCCATCTTGGCACCTTCTTTTTCTCCCAGTCACTCTGCTCCAACCCAGACCATTCCCCATTTCAACCACTTCTAACAGTCTGGGGAATACCCCTTGCCAAAAAACCTGTCCTACTCCTCCTCTGCTTTCAAGGAACAGCAAACAACTTCACTTCTCCCACCAGCCACACCTAAGAACCCTGTAGCAATGGGGGGTTGATTCAGCTCTTAATGCCAGATGAGGAACCTGGCTGTAGCATCCAGTCAGGAAGGTGCAGCCAAACATGCTTGTGCTGGCCAGTTCCTGTACATAGTCCTCAGCTGTTGCCCCCCACCTCATCTTGGATGCACAGTAGCTCTATGGGCTGCCCTGCAGAGAGACCCACACAGTGCTCCTGGTTACAGAGCTCAGCAGGGAGAAGGGCAGCAAGATGGGGACTGCCCTGTGCTGCAGGGAGAGCCCATCTCACTGGGAACCAGCACAGGTTTGCTACAAGGCACTAATATCAGCTAAGCCTACAGGGAGGAAAGCACATGGGCACATGACAGCCCCGCCTAGGCCAGGCCTCACTGTCCCATAACAGCCCTCCATCTTCGAGCCTCTGTAGAGATGGAGGCAACAAGCTAGGAGGGCTGAGGATGTCTAGTGACAATGGAGTGAAGCCCGGAGTGGAGACAACGCCCCGCAGGCCTGGGCCCCAGGGATGTGCAAGGGCAGGCCAGGGGTGGGGACACACGAGGGGACGGCGGTGGCCCGTCACCCTGGCCTGGGGGAGCTGGCAGCTCCTCGCAGCTTCTTCCTGCTCTTGCTGGCCACGGGGCTGGAGCTGGGCCACGGGGCCGGGCGCTCCTCGGCAGGCGTCGCGGTGCCCTCGCGCGCCAGGAGGGTTGGGGGAGCGGCGTGGAGCTCTCGCCGAGGAAGGAGGGATGGTGTGGAGGAAAAGTCGGAAGATACAACACAAACATCCAGGTGACTGCGGTGGAGGGGAAAGAGGGAGTCTCGGCAGGCATTTAAGCCTAGTGCACAGAGAGGAGAAAGACACAATTTACAAGGCTGTGAGGTTGTAGGTCACCTAGGGAGCAGGCGGGACAAGGCCCAGGCTGCATGCAGAGACCACAGGCTGCATCTGGGCAGGGAGAGAGTCTTGTGAGGCTGAAACTGCAGCCTCACTTCTTTGCTAGTGGGCTTACTGGGCTGGCAGGAACAGCTGAGCTCAGGGAGGAACAGCCTGGGTCTCCTGCTCCTGGGCCTCGGGTACGTGCCAAGGCCTCTGCAGCACGGAGCTGGTGCCATCCCCCTGCTCTCACATCCCAGTTACCTGGGCAGCAAGCAGCTGATCCAGGCCCTGGGGTGCTTCCAGAGCTGCCCATGGGCACAGGGCACCCTGGGGGCTCCCACAGCCCTGCCTGCAGCACAGGCTGCTTTAAGGCAGCACATCTGAGGGCTCTGGATCAACACAGAAAACAACAGGCCGTGACAGACAGGAGCAGCAGGAGCTGCCTCAGCCTTCTTTTGCAGGGAGCTTCAGTACAATGCAGGGCTGCTGGTTCAGAAGAGAAGGCTGGCTATGTGTGCAGCAGGCTGGAAAAGGAATCATGTGGCAGCAGCTGTGTCCCCCAGGGTGCTGGGCTAGCCCTTCAATCCTCTATTTACACCTGTCTGGGTCAGGGAAGCTCTGCTAAGACCCCTAGGGAAGGGTCATATGAGCAGGGACTATTCCCTGGGACTGGCTGTGGCAGAGTGACACTGCCTACTTGCCTTAGGATGATCAGCTCAGAGGCTGTCAGGAAGGTCTCCCAGACCATCACCAGTGCAAAGAGATCACCCAGCACCAAGCACAGTCAGGAGGAGCTGGAGAAAGACACCATCCAGCACAGGGACCAGGTGATTCTAATCCAAACCTGCAGCCCTCCCTCTGTGCTTGCCTAGCTCCCTTACTAATGGTGAGTGCAGGGGCCTGGAGTTGATGCCTTGCCAGAGCTAAGACCCTCTTTGGTCCTGATGCCAAGACCTGGGGCAAAGGACAGCCGTGCATCTGGTAAAGCTGCTGGGTCCACTTGAAGGTCTGTTTTCCAGATCCCCTTCAGCCAAATCCTGTGTACAATCCACAATCAAGAGAGCCAGCAGGCTTCAGGCTTTGGGTGCTGAAGGGCTGTCATGGCAACAGGGAAGAAGAAAAAAGAGGAAGGGAGGGACTCATGCAGGTGGGGATAGAGCAGAGCCAGGTGGGGAAGGGTTAGTGACAGCAGATGTGAGGGGGCAGCAAAGGACTCTGTGCGCTCAGTGCCTTCCCTATGCCAGGCTGCAACAACCCCAGCTACTCTGTGCTCTCAGAGTTTGCAGAAGGAATTTAAGCACTAACAGCTCTAGCAGCCCTTGAACCAAGCACCCACCAGCACCATGCTCACTTTTCTTCTCCACCCTCCTGCTTGCAGGAGACAAAAGGCATTTGTTCCAGCCCTGGATCACTACCTTTCTCCAAACTCAGTGCTAGTGACCAAAGTCACCTTCAGCCTCAGAGCAAGCCTAGAGAGGTTCAGGCTGACCTGCCTGTGCCTCAGCTAACATCAGTCTCTTGCCTCCACTGGTCAGCCCAGCTGGATCTTTGCCATCCTGCAAAGACCTGCCTTTTATCCCCTCTGCTTGGCCAGAACCTGCCTAGGGCACAAGACCAGGAGAGGGGGACAGCAAAGATACTGGCTACAGACTATTCCTGTGCCCTGCAGTCAATCAGTCAGTCACAGACACACCAGGCATATCACACACACACAACCCTGCCCAGGCTCAGCATTGTCAGTGGCACAGTGCAGGACAGACAGCCAAACAGCTCTCACAGGCTGGGTGAGCCCGAGATGGGGCTGATGCTCTCAGCCAGGGCCTCCAGAGGGGAGCAGCAGGGAGAGATGTTAATAAGGTTACAAGCCTAAGATTAAAGGCAGACCAGGGCCAGTTCATGCTGCGCACTGCCAGGGCCTGGCAGCTCCCTGGAAGCAGGAGCCCTCAGCTGGCAATATCTGCTCTGTACACCAGAAGCCAGACCCAGACACGCACCTTTGCGGGCCGGCTGGCTCATGCCAAGAGAGGGGAAGGAAATGTGCAGGGAATGAATGGAGGCAGACAAGGATGCCACGACAGGCCACGCGGGGACAGCCCTCAGCCAGGCTGTCCCTTCCCTCTGGCAGCCGGCTGAGGCCATTCTTGATGGTGTCTTGTACTTACCCCGCTCCATTCCACGCCCATACTCACTTCCTCGCTACCGTCTGTGGCATTCTCGTACTTGACACTGCCCCCCAGGCTCCGATGTCTCTCTGTGCCATCCCCCTCCTTCAGGATCTCCACCACCTTCGTCTGGTTGATTGGGTCAATGCCCTGAAAGTAGGAAAGGTTAAGGAAGAATGGTGTTTTGTTTTCACATGTTCCTTCCCTCTGGAGATCCACTGTGCTTGGTTGCTGTTCCCTCTCTTGGCCACTGCCCTATCACAGCCAAAACTGCCCAGCACAACCAGGATGGAGCCAAATGCCAGTCTGCACTTAGCTGTTTCTGTTTGAACTCCCAGCTCAATGAGTCCTCACAAGGCCATAACCAACGCTGTGGAACAAGGACTTGCTACCTCGAAGCTGACAGCTTCTTTCCTTCTCATTTTGAAGTGTGAAGGATTCAGCCATCCCTCAGTCATTTGTGCTAGGTGCTTACAGCTCCTGCTTTATTATTTGAGGATTGAGAGGAGTTTAAGGCAAGAGATACTCTAAGAAATTCTAGGTATTTTTTGCTTCTGGACAAAAAAATTAGTATGAAGAAAACATCCCAGTTTAGCTCTCCCCAGTAGCTGACAAAGCCCAGGAACCTGCCTTAACCCCGCTGCAGTATTTCTGCACTCAGTGAGCCATGCCTTCCCCACACATGGACATCTGCTCCATCCACACACACATGCACCACCCCACACACCCACACACGTGTGGATCTCTGCACAAATGCATCCCCAACCACCGAGGCCCTCTGGTGTCACGGGAAAGCAAACCAAGAACATCAGAGAGGCCCAGGAGAGTCCCTCACCACACCCCACCAAAGGCAGTGCCATAAGGTGCCACCCCAAGCCCTGCAATGCCCCCACAGCAGGGAGGGTCCCTCTGGGGTTACCTGTCGCCGTGAGCGAACCGCGCACTCCTCCAAGGTCTCGGCTGCCTCCAGTTTGCCCTGGCGCCGGTACAGCGCACCCAGGTTCCTCAGAGTGGTGTTCACAGTTGGGCTGTGGTAACACAGGGGAGGTGAGCAGGAGCCCTGGGGTCACCCCTCCAGAGCCCACAGCTGCCCACAAACCAGCTCTTACCTGCTAACCTTACAGGCCTTGTACCAGCCACCATACTCAGCATAGGGAGCACTGTCTCTGTGCTTGCTCTGCAGGGTAAGGAGAGAAGAGAGCTGTTAGTCCCACACCTACTGCCCTTCTCTGGCCTATGCTCTGCCACTAAATGCCAGGCTCAGAGCCCAGGCTGCACCCCTGCACCAGCCCAACCTTTGGAAACACACTATGCAAATGCAGTGAAGCCCAGCAGCTTCCTGGTAGGAAAGCTAAAAACATGTTTGATGCAACAGATTTGGGCCACAAGCAAAAGGGATATCCTAGTTTCAGGAAGGAGAATAATCTTATCTCTTTACCCCCTCCCATGGTACCAAAGGCAGCAGGGACAGCACAGCCTATTCTCATGGCATAATGGAGGGCATGACACCCCAACCAAAATGCAAAAGGGAGACAAAACCCCACCAGCATGGCAGTCACCATGGGCATTAAATCCCTCCAGTCACCATGGGCACTAAATCCCTCCAGTCACCATGGGCACTAAATCCCACCAGGCACCACGGGCACTAAATGCCACCAGTCACCATTTTTAGGGCACTAAATCCCTCAGCCAGGACTAGCAAAGGAATCAGCTAGCCACATCCCAGCCTTTATCCCACAAGGTCAGGCTTGTCCTCCAGCAGCTCAGCCCAGTGAGCTGTGCCCTCCCCATGCCCAGCATTGTCACCCCAAAGCTGCCTAGCTGGCCCTGTCCCAGCCAGCTGCAAACGGGCTGCTGGCCAGAGCAACAGCACAGGGGGCAGAACCTGATGCTCAAGGAGGAAGATCTGGACAACCCTCACTGCAGGGCAGTGGCTGCTAGCCCTGGGTATGTAGGACCATGGCACCAAGCAGGTGCAGGGGGCTACTGCTCCACAGCATGAGTTACCCTCTAGCCCAGAAGAAACTGTCCCCATGGGGAGCATTTTTCTCACTCAGTCCCACAGCACTTCTCAGCTCTTTATCCCACATGCCAGAGTCTCCCTGTGCCATAGGCACATGTAGTTTTCTTCACACCAGAGCCTACAGGGCAGGCACCAGGGACAGGGGAGTTCAGGACTCAATAAATCTCTCCTGTAGAGGCAGCCCTAAAGGGTGTCTGAACCTAACAGGAAAGGTGTCAAATCCTCTGGGGCAGATAAAGCCTTGGAGGCCAGGGCTGCCTGCTGTGTCCAAGGCCTCAATGAGCACCTGCCAGTGCCCTGCTTCTAGGGCTGACAGGATGGGACTCATCAGTCACTAAGTCAAGCCTGCCAGACTGCTGCCTGAACCCTGGAGGGCTGGGGCTGCTCTGAAGGCAAAAAAAGGAGAGTCCCACTGCAGGTAGAGGACTAGATCAGAACCCTTCCTTCTGCGGCTTCACCTGCCTGCCAAAAAACAGATGGGGCCTTACACTTGGCAAAAGCAAAGACACAACTGCTGCATTTATTGACCACAGAGCAGGGCATGGGCTGCAGGAGCAACAGCAGCTTTGCCTTTCAGCCTAGCCCAAGGCAAGCACAGTCCATTTCTATCCCCTTTCAGAGGCCAGCTAGGTCCCACCCTGTGCAGAGACCCTTTTCAGATACGGCTCCATTTCCTAAGCAAGGTGACAGCAACATTTTCTTCTTGACCTCCATTTTTTCCCTAGGCAGCCTTAGAGCTGCTTTAGAAGCCAGTTATGCTCTGGGTACTGGCAGCTCTTTGGAACAGAGTGCCAAGGCCTTGCAGCACAACCCTCTGCCATCTGCCATCTTCCATCATCTGCATGCCCAAGAGGGATCAATCACTAAAGCAGAGAGAGCATGCAGCCATGGCTGAGAGACTGAACAGCCCTGCCCAAGGAAAAACACCCTGCTCTCTGATGGACCTTCCTTCCCTGCTGGCCCAGGAAGCAGCAGAGCTGTATCCCCCCTCTCCAGATGCCTCCTGGCCTTGGTAGCTCTTCAGACTGCAGCTTCTCCAGGAAGGAGGAGATAAGAGATAGGCTGTGGTGAGAGATCGAACCCCCTGGGATCAGACTCACCTTGCTCATCTCCTCTCTCTCCTCTGCATGCATCCAGATTGGCTTGTGCTCATCTGTGTGGGGAAGAATGCAAAACAGGTCCACTCGCCACCCCACGCTGTTGTTTGCCTCCTGTACAGCCCAGCACTCTGTCCCCAGAGCTAGCACCTCATCAGAGGGAAGTGACACTCCAGGTCCTCCCCCCAGTCCCTGGCCCAGAGTCCCAAGAGGGCTCTCCTTGAACTCCTTCCCTTGAACTTCTCCCTTGGCCCAGAGTCCCAAGAAAGGCAACCAACACTGCAAAGGCAGGACAAGGGAAGGAAAGAACAAGTCCTCCCAGCAGAAGTACATGTGCCAGGTGCACAGGAGAAACTTCAGCCTATGCTTGAGCATGATTGTGCCATTTACTATACCCAGCCCTGTAAAAAGACTGGGTTGAGACTCCTGAGAGAAGAAAGGGAACAGCATAACACACTAGAACGACAGCATCTCAAGGGATGCCCAAAGCAGGGGCCTTGCAATGCATCCCATCCCTCAGTCTGGGCAACACCAGAACCAGACAAGTCTAGGCTGAGAGCCAGGAAACCCCTCCCCTGCCCCAAGGCTTCTGCTGTACAAACCATCCACAGAGCCAAACTCCTTCACGTGAGCACGGGTAAGGATCTCCTTATACAGCACCTCTGCATCTTTGTATTTGCCTTGCTTCAGGTAACAGGAAGCCTGCAACCAAAACAAAACAGCTCCAGTCCCACTGGGAAACAGATTAACTCTGCCCATCCCTTGCAGCTATTGCTCTGTCTCTAAGCACCCCTCCCCAGCACCACATGGCCTCTCCCCAGTGCCTCACCAGGTTGTTCTTGGTCTTGGCCACATTGGGGTCGTCAGGACCCAGGCAGCTCTCGTAGATCTCCAGGGCCCTGCAGTAATAGTACTCCACCTCATCGTACTTGCCCTGGTTCTGGCACAACAGGGCTAGGTTGTTCAGCTGCTTGGCCACATCAGGATGGTCTTTGCCTAGAACCTGGGTGAACAAAAGAAGAGAAGACACAAAGACTGGAGAGGACTCCTGGAGATGCTGCAGTCCCCCCAGCACATGCCTATGTTAGACAAAAGCCAAGGTCTGGAGAGGAGGAGAAATTCCAGCTTCCACCTCCTGGCAGGGTTGCCTAGGGCTGCAAACACTGGAGAGACAGGAAAGGTGGTGGCAGAATCAGCAGCTGAACAGACTAGATAGGCCCTGGATCTCCCACATGCCTTGAGGTAATGGGAGAAAGCCCACAGAGAGAGCTGAAAGGACAAAGAGCACGGAAGACTCGTACCTTCTCACGGATCTCCAGGGCTCGCTTACACAGTGGCTCTGCTTCTTTGTACTTCCCTCTCTTGCCATACAGAACAGCCAAATTGTTCAAAGTCGCTGCCACCTGCAGAGACAGAAACTTCTCCATGAAGCAAAGCAAATTCCAGCCAGACCAAACAAGGGGCACAAGCAACAGTAACAGTGACTGTCACATTTCCTCCATGCCTGCAGTACTGCTGCTTCTCAAGACAAGGAGGTCCAGAGACAGAAGGCTGCCCTGCCTATATTGCAGGATCCAAGAGAAGCCAACTCCTTACAGGCTGTATTGAACCAGCCAGCAGGAAATACTGAAGCAGTAAAACACTGCTGGAACAGTGCCCCAGCAGCACCCAAAGGTGAACAAGTGACTGGAAGAGGAGAGAGACACTCACCGCTGGGTGGTCTTTGCCTAGAGTCTTCTCACGGATGGAAAGAGCATCATTCAAGAGGTGTGCTGCTTCTTTGTATTTGTTCTGATCCCTGCAGTGCAAAGTCAACCAGTTATTTGGGATTTGGACATTACGGCCCAGAGCAGGCAGAACTATGAACAGTGCTCCTTCCACACAGACCCAGCCTTCAGAGTCCTTTCTTTCCCCACTCCTCCCTGCTTCAGTCAGTCCCTAGTTATATCTGTGAGTCTGGCAAACCAAATATCCCATCTAGGCCAAAACCTTTCTGAAAGCCAAACCCCTGGAAGCTTGGAGAGCCCCAGGATGTGCTGCAAAGGGAAACAGGAGATGCAGAAAGCTGTCCTGGCCCAATCCTGCCCTTCCCACCATGCTCACCTGTACACTAGTGCTAGAATGTTGAGCATGGTAGCCACATCAGGGTGATCATGGCCTGATGTCTTCTCCAGGTCCTCCAGTGCCTGCTTGCAGAGAGGCACAGCCACCTCATAGCGTCCCTGGGAGGCGTACTGGATGACAAGGTTGTGGAGGGTGCGCAGGCGTGCAGGAATCTCATACCCTCCCTGCTGGGCAGCTGCCACGGCACTGCTGTGCTGGTGGGGCACTGTGGGCACAGAAATAGACACGGCACAGTTGGCCCAGCAGGCTTGAACAGAGACAGGCAGCGCCCGTGCATGAGCAAAGACTTACATCCAGGACCATGCTCCTCCTCCTCATTCGGGAATAGGTCATCCAGAGAGTCCTTGGTGGAGTCACCCTCCTTCTCCTCCTGAGAGGATGAGAATCACAAATACTGTCGGTTCTCAGCAGAGACAGCAGCAGCTGGGGCTGAGTCAATTGCCAAACTCTCACCATTCTGCAGCCCACCAACACACTCAATTTCTCCTGCTGTCTCTGCCACCATCTCCCCCCACAAAACAAAATCCAGAGACTCTGCCCCATGCAGGCCCCCTTTAGCTACAGGCATTGCTGTGCATGGGAAGGGGCAAAATCCAGGGCAAGGTTATCATGTGATAACATGCAGGCAGTTCTCCCAGACCCACAAAAGCAGCTGCTCAAAAGGACTGGGGCATACCGAAGGCGAGACATCCTCATCATACTTCTTCAGCTGGTTCATGAACTCAAGGTGTTTCTTCTCCTCCTCCAGCTGAGCCACGGTCTGCTCACTACGCTGCAGCTTCTGCTGGGTGTTGGCAAGCTCATCACGCAGCCACTGGTTCTCCTGGCACAGCCTCCGCACCTGAGCACGCAGCTTCTGCTTCTCTGACTCCACGGCGTTCAGATGGTTGGACAATGCCATCATCACCTTGGTAAGAGTCTCAGTCAGTGACAACCACAGTCTTGTCTCTCCCTCACACGCATGCATAAGGTCCACCCATGCTAGCCTTCTACACTTAGCCCTTTCCCACCCCTGCAGCTTATGGGAAATGGCCACATGCCTACCCTTCCTCTGTCAATCCCAGATAACACCCCAGGGATCACCCCCCACTCTCACCTGAGCTTCTCCAAGCCCCAGTTCTATCATCTCCACTGACTTGCGGAGCAGGTTGGATTTCTCATGCACAAGATTGGCTTCTTCATCCTTCTTCAGGCACTTGATGGTCTCCAGCAAGCTGTGCAGGATGGAGTTGTGTTCATTCTTGAGTGCTTCCAGCCCTTGCATTACCAGCTTGGTGTTGGAAATTATCTCCTCTTGGCTCAGCTTGTCCAATTTCTCCTCCCTTGGGTACACCATGGTGGACATAGTCCTACTCCTGCAGCCCTGCACAGAGACCAAGACAAAACCTGAGTGTCCTAGTGCTGCTTCAGAGAGCCACCAGCAGACACAAGCACCACAACCTCCTTCAAGCAGTCAGAGACAGCATTTAACAGATTGCCTACTCTAAACCCTTCTCCTTCATCCTCCCCTGTCCCTCTGGCAGCAGGCAGCTGTCAGGGCACGTGCTTCTGCTTCTGCGGCCGGGAGCGCTGGCAACCAGTGCAGGTGGCCTCTGTGGACAGGAGACAAAAAGGCGACAACCAGCGGTGACCTCCAACACCCCCATGCTCCCAGCAGGGGGAAGATTAATTTAGCTTCCATTTAAGAGCAGAGATTTGTGGTTGGCAGCTGGGGTTGCAATCTATACACCTTCTGCCCACAGACCACTGATGCAGAGAGGCTGTCAGAGCTCAGCACCTCTTCTGACTGCAGAAGAAAGGGAACACAAAGTGGAGGGATTCCAGCTCAAAGCTTTCTGCTTCCTCAAAGGACAATCTCTTAGAGGAGCATCTCAGACAGCAGGGCATCAGTGGTATTGCTATGCCAAAATATTGCCAGATATAGTGCCAAAATAATGTACCAAAATATGACCAGAAGAGTACATCCTGAGGATTGCAGCCTCAGCACAGAACCGCCACTGTGGCACTGAGGGACATGCCACCAGCAGGGCACACCACACCACTGCCTGACTGCAGAAGCTCATATACACCAACAGCTACAGTCACACTAACATAATCCTTGTGCAGGTGTTGACTTGAAACACCAACAGCTTTTCCATCTTGGTTCACCCTGCTGCCACCCCAAGAACTCCTCAGGATGGGCTAAGAACTCTGTACTCCTTCCCTGTCCTGTTCTCCCCAGACATACAATGGGGAAGTACCCAGCTACTGCCTTTGCACAGCACTACAACCTACAATGTTAGTGTGGCTGCAAGATCCCTGCACACAAAGTCCAGGAGCTAGGGAAACACAATAGGCCAAAGGCTGAGAGACACAACAGGCAGACAAGACCCCCAGCAGCAAGACCCTGGCTGCTCCAGGACTCACTCATTTAGCAGAGTCCCAGCCTCTCCCACCAGCTGGGCCACCCCAGCAGCCTCCTCACATTACTCAACAGTAAAGCCACCTCCCACCTCGCTATCAGGTCACTCCAAAACCAGCCTCCTGCAATGCCCTGCACAGGCAGCACTGCCTTGCTACCTGGAGCTGGCAGAGGCCTCTGCAACCTGAGCGACCAGGGCCCTGCTGCCAGGAGGCTGGCAAACTGCCCAGCAGCTACACCGGAGGAGGTGAGGGAATTGCTGCCAGCAGATCTGCCTTTCACCTCCTGCTGGACCCACCTCTGCATGGCTTGAGCTCTTTGTTCAGCAGCTGCCTTGTGCCTGTTTTACTGAGAGAACAGAAATACTGTCCCAGCTACAGGAACAGAGCAAGCACAGCTCCCCTTTCTGGCAGGCTCCTCTTCTCCTCACCCGTGCACTCTGTCCAAGTGCCAGGGAGATACTGGGGAATGGACCCTGAGCAATAGAGAGGCCCAGCTTCCTCCTCACTGCAGCACTTGAAGATGACAAACAGCACTGGGACTGTTGTTTTAAGTACACACATCTCATTATTAAACCCACTCATCTCCTCCTCTTTCTTCCTCCAGTTGTTTTATAGGCCCGAACTCTCCTCTCAATTCTTCTTTGGTTTCTGTTCCCATGATGTACATCCATCCCTCAGGAAGGGGGGCCAAACCCTCAATACACAGAGGAGACCTTACTGAACCCCTCAGCAGGGCAGAAACACCTCGTGTCTCTTGAAGACAGGGCTTCTGTTCACACCTCTGAACAAGAACTGAGTCATCCTCCCCCAAAGTCACAATGCTGACTTCATATTCACTTCATGATCTAGCATCAGCACCAATTCTGAGTCATACTTCACGGTATCTTTCACTTTTGGGTATCTGTCATGCTCCACACGCAGTTAACCCTGCACATTTTATACCAAAACAGTCTCATCTGGACCATGACTTATGCCAGTTTCCTTTGCAGAAGATTATATGACAAGAATAGCATGAAAAACCTCATTAAGGTCAAGATAGAGGACACAGACTGCTGTTTCTGAAGGAAAAATAGGCTTGCTGAGAGTTGGTTGCCACTTACACCCCATTTTCCAAACTCATTCTTCAGAAACTGGCAGCTAAGCATTCCAGACAACAGTTCCCCTGGTTATTCTTTTTCCCACCTTTCCAACACACCTGGAGTGGGATCAAGAGCTAGAGCAATAAGGAAATCCTTGCTTACTGCAGACTTCTACAGGTGAGCACAACTCAGGAAGAAATGTGCAACAACTCCCAGCCCTAGAGAAAAGAGGTTGGCAGCCTAAAGGGTGTTAGTACTGCCAAGGTAATAACTGCTAAAGGGTTAAATGGCCCCATCACTGGTTCCAGCTTGAAAGGAAACACACCCTGACTCACTTGCAAACAGGGAAACAGTTCTCTGGACCATAGGCAATGCTTGGGACACAAGAAGATACCCAGGAATGGCCTCATACCCAAAAAAACTCCAACTCTGCTCTAAAAGTCTCACAGCTGAGCAGCACAAGTCCCAGCTGTATGAAATGAAATGCTGACAGTTTTCATTGCAGCATCACTTATGTCCATACAGAGATCTTGCTGCCATCTTTAAAAAGTGCAATACAAACACATTGGGAAGAGGAACATGTTACAGGATAAAAAGCCACCAGACCTCACACCTTGCTAGGTAGCAGAGTCATGCAGACAAGACCCAGATCCATAGAAATCAGCCTCATTAATTCCACTGTACACAGAACTACTCTTCAACTGTGAAACTGCTGTTTGTTAAACCATCAGCATCTCTACTACAGCAACATTCTTTCTTCAGCCCTTCTAGCAGAAAATGTTCATGCCTTTCACAGTCCTCACAATCAACTTGTTTTTTGAAACTGCAAAGATTTCAGTCTGAGAAGGAAAAATAAATCAAAACATCCCCATCCACAGCATATAAGGCTCATCCTACCCTGCAACTACATCCTCAGATCCTTCAAGGCATCCCAATAGAGGCTTTTCTTCTCTCACAGGTTGTGCAAACATCTGTAACAACCTCAGCCTTTCTCCCCTAGGGTGACATCCTGGAAGCACAGCTCTGCTAGGTACCAACATGTTTCCATGCTCAGCAGTGGACAGAGGATTGTCCAGGCTGGACACAGGGTGCAAAACCTAAGAACAACACACAGCTGCTCAACAAAAAAACAAAGAGGAGACTGCTGAGAAGTTATTTGAATGCTGCTACCTCTTGTATAGCAAAGAAAAGCAAGCAACACCAGCAGGAACTGACTTAACCTTCCAAAGCAGGAATTCCCCCACAAAGAGCTTATTTCTAGTTCTCCCTAGTGCTGGCAGGTCTAGTCTCAGTGCTCAGCCCTCCAAAGAGGAAACACTAGCTATGGCAGCCAGTGCCAAGGTCAGGCAGGGTGAGGCTGCTGTATATGCACTCTTCCTACTCCTTTCCATTCAGTAAGGGGCCCTGAGTGTCCTTTACCCAGGCAGAAAACACTCAGGTTTTCTGCAGAGAGGAGGGAACACATCATGGTTTGCCTTTTGCAGGGTGGGGCTCAGACTGGAACAGGAAGAATGCTTTTCCACTGAGCTCCTTGAGAGATGGAGAGTCCTGTTTCCAGTTTATGCTGCTGCAGTCCTCATGGACCTGCAGGTGTCCCAGCCCAGGTCTCCACCCGCCCGTTTCCGCTCTAGTTGGCACATCTTCCCTATTTACAGTGAGCTGCAGGAACAGCCTGCCTTCCCGACAGCACCCAGCTCATCTCTCCTCTTCTGCTCCCTTTGGAGGACAGGGGAGGAACGTGTGTGCACTGAGCTCTGTGGCAGCTGCAGCAATCAGCCAGGGATCCATCAGCAAGGACATCCTGCCAGGCAAAAACCTTCCTCCTGCATTCAAGTGCACAACCGCGAAATCGCCAAGCATCAGCAATTTCAGCAGCTCCTTCTTCTGCCTCTCAAAACTGCTCCCACGTGCGAGACCTTTAAGAGGAAAGAGCTGGAAGCTTCACTGCTCCTATCTTCAACCCACAACATCTAAAAGGATGCCAGACTAAATGGGTTCAAGTCAATCTTAAAGCTTAGGTTATGATGCCTAATGCTAGAAAAGACTATGGGAGTAGGGGAGGAGAAGCACCGGGGAAATCAGGAGTCAACTACAACAGGACAGAGATCTCAGGTCTACAAACAACTCAACTGATGCAGTTCACTGCCTCCCTGCATGCACAAGGCAATAACTGCAGCACCCTTCAAACCGCAGATGGTCTGCCAGCACTTTCTGTAAAAAAGCAAAACAGATTTTCAGCAAAATTTTCAGCAGCAAATTCTTCTGCAGGAGAAGGTGATCCAAGGATATAAGTGATGTAAGGTAGTTGCAGAAAGGCAGCTGGGTTCTGGAAAAAAGCTTCCTGTGGAAAAGAGTAAGTCTGACCCACAGCAAGAACAAGTGACCACATTTGGGACATAGATAGCAATGGTTTCCATTTAGAAATGCTTTGTCTTGCTTCATCATAATTGTCCCAGTCTCCTCCTGTGAGACATGATTTGCTGCCTGGAGAAACAACAAGGTTATACATTTGGGAAGCAAAACGACTTGATAAAAGCAGGGAGGGTTTTTTGGTTTGTTTGTTTTTCCTTGGACCTCTACCAGCTCATTACTGTCGAGCAACAAAGGGTCTCTGGAATGACTGGGTGACCTCCAGTGAAGCTAGAAGTGAGACTGCAAATAAGAGAGCGAGTCTTCACTCCTAAGGGACACTGCAACAAACCTAGACCTAATACTTTGGATGCTGAAAAATAAAATAAAAGCAGTAAAAAGCAAACAGAGTGACAAAGTTGCAGCCATCACAGAGGCTGTGTGATAAGCACAAATTTTCTTACTTGGATACCAGTGTCAGAAAGCAAACAGATTGTAGGAGATTACAGTCAGCTGTGCAGGGCCTCTGAGGCTTCCACTGCACAGCCAGGACACAGTGACACTGCCAGGAACACTGCACACTGACACACCACTGCTAGAAGAGCCACTGTGCTCAGGGTCACCACCCCAGGCCAGCTGGAGCAGAACCACAGAAAAGGGACAAACCAGCGCTGCTGAGCTCCACATCCAAGTTGGATTTCCAGAGCTGCTCTAATCCGGGCAAAATAGGAAATGCTGGGGTTCATGCAAGGCACAGCGCAGGAATGGTGCCCTTTGATGCTTGTTACTATTGCCAGAAATGCCTAGATGCTCCCTTAGAGCCACTAAGAACACACAAAGAGGACATCAGTCAGGAGTCAGCATCCTGGGAGGTCATACCCACCATAACTCTGAGCTGCAATTGTAAAGTCAAAAGATGTCACTCGAATTCTAATGTCCATAATGTTCTCTTGCCACCAGTGGTCTCTTAAGTTTCTACATCCTACTGCCAAAAAAACGGGGACACCTAGAGTCCCATCTTCTGCCCAAAGTTCTTTCCCAAGGCCAGGCTCCCGCTCAGACCTTTCCTGCATAGCAGATAGTCTGAAGTTAAACCAACACACAGATGACTTCAAGTACTATAGGGGGACTCTTGTGTTGCAACTTTTCCCTCAGTAAGTCTGGCTTGAGTATTACTTGGAATGAATGCTTAGAGGTCTTTGGTCCATTCCCTCACCCAAAGCAGGTATCTGTGTCTAACTAAAGGACCATCTCCCAAAACAGAGATCCCACAAACTCTTCAGAGCCCTGTATCACAACTTAACCATCCTCTTGTGGGAGAAAAAAAAAGTAAGAAAAAAAAAATTCTTCATCTGAATTCCTGAGATAAACTCAGTGCATTTGCCTTTAGTGAACACCTCTTCAGGACAAAGGAGCAAGGCACCACAGCACTAGAAACTGATCCAAGGCCTACAGAAAGGGAATGCAGTGCCTGCTTCCTTCCAGCAATGTCCCACAGGGATTTTTGGATTCCCAAAGCAATCCACTTGCAACAACACAGCAGGCAGTGAAGGCAAGAAGTGGTCCGTCTTACACTCTCCTATGCCTCAAAACCAGGACTCTCCTTGGCACCCAGACATCTCCTCACACGGCTTTGAAGTCAGTCTCCAAGCCCAGAAAGACTTCACCCAACCAGTTTCCCCAATCCTCAGAGTCAGGTATAACACAGTACAAGGTGACTGTGCTGTTGATAGGCCTTGATCCCTGTCTAGGGGATAGGGAGGGCTGTGCAGGGATCATGGCCAGGATTGCTTCTTTCAGCAGCTGACACATGCCGGCTCTGGGGTTTTTCCCTAGGTACTGGAAGGCTTGTGCTGGGAATGTCTGTGCTAACCAGCAGGCTGCAAGAGGCCCAGGGGATGAGGACTAA
>NW_005054746.1:12386-14641 GCF_000277835.1 Geospiza fortis | reverse complement strand
GAGCCTCCCAACACTCCTCTCTGTCCCAGAAGCTTTGGCTCCCTACCACCCACAATCTCTAATGAAACACACAACATCCCATAACCTTCCTGAAACCCAGGACAAGGTGGTGATAAAGTGGCTTTACAAGGACTTGGCTACAGTGACTCATGTTCACACCACTACACAAAGAACAAGGGAGCTTCTCATACCCCTCTCACCTTCCAGCCCACAGCTGGAAAGGGACAAAAGGTACTGGTGTTTGTTCTGATTGACCAGAGCAAGCAATTCCTGTATTATCAAAGCATCATCCAATTCCAGAATGGATATGTACTCTGAGGAAGACAGAACAGGTAGTCTGGTTGGCTTTGTATCAGATCATTCATTTCTTTCAAGACCAGAAAGGTTTCACTCCATTTGTTACTACCAAAGAATACAGATATTGGAAATCAACAAGGGTTAAAAAACCCCAACAAAACAAACAACAACAGCAAAACCAACCAAACAAACAAAAAAAATAGCACCGATTTTTGCCATTAGCAGAAAACTATTTTGTTCTGGTTGTACATCGTATTTTTTACAACCCCAGCTGGGAAAACCTGCCCCTTCCAGCAGGCCATTGGAATGAGAACAGCAGTCATCACCACTCCCACCAGCAAGCTTATGCTGGCACCTCCAGATCAGCTGATAAGACCTTGTTTTTAAACTTGTTCGTGTCTGCAGCAGCTCACCAAATCCATTCTGCATCTGCTGCGCCTGGGACTACAGTGAAACACCATTAAAACACATTTCCAGGCTAGTGGAGAGACAAGAGCTAAGCAGCTGGAACAGAGCCAGGGCAAGCATCTCTTCCCAGCTTCAGAATCTGATTGGGAGTCTCGCACTATAAAAAACAGAGCCAGAGCCATTACCTTGCCCTGACAGCATGAAGCAGTATTAAAGCAGGCAGAGTAATTCCCAGGAGCCAGTGCCTTTGCAGGCATCTGTCTAATGTGAGGGCTCTGCACTGGATGTGCCTGAGCCGGGTACAGGAGATAACCAGGATGCAGATGGGACCAGCAGGCGCCCTGGGGCCACTCTGTGTGCCCTGGAGGGCTCTGGTGTGCCCACACTCCCTCCATGGTGTACCTGCAAAGACCAGCTGACTGCAGGCTGCAAGACTGCGCTACTTTTTTCAGAAGCAAACAGCTTTTGTACACACAGCAAGGCAGGCAAAGTCACAGGGACAAACCTCTACCTGCGAAACAAGCAGAGGATCTGTTCTATCTCTGGCTCGAGCTCTTTGAGGAGCTACGTGGCTCTTTCCTAGCAAATTAAGCATTTACCCAGCAACTCTGCCAAGGTCAGTATCTTGTCCGTGTCCTTTGTGCCCCAAGAGCCATTTTGGTATTTGGGGTTAATGCTGTTGTTTCAACCTGGACATTCCTCCAAAACAGCAGATGAGAGAACACATGCTTCCTGCTCCTTCTGCCAATTACAGCAAAGCACAGCCATGTTTATTTACCCTGTGTCTGAGCTGGCCAGATCTTTGACCTGAACACCACCCTCTTTCCCCACAAGCACAGGCAGGGGTGGGTGTTTTCCACATCTCCAAGGTGGCACGGCAGAGAGCAGACCAAGGGCACTAGAGGAGAGCCGAGCATGGAACTGCAGCAGAGTGCCAGATGCCAGCTATGCAAGACGCAGGGAAGCCTGCTGTTCCTGGTAATGTGCTGCTGCCTCCCACCATTGTGCAGATTTCTCCCGGCTGCCTGGCCAGAGCATTCTACCGCAGCACCATCCCCCAGCTCTTCTTCAGACACCTCCTCCCAGGCGCATCCTCTCCTTCACAGAAGCTTACCCGCGATTCCCCCAGCCCACCACCTTTCGTAGGGTTCACCTCCACTTCGGAAAAGCTTAGGAAGCAGTTAATTAATGAAAAGACGATTTGGGGCGAAACAAGGCTCTTTGAGAGCTGCTGCTGTATGACCTGACTCCGTCATCGTTTCTCCGGCTTTGTCTGGCAGCAGGAGGCACGCCCGCTGCGTATCCTTGAAACAAACAAGCCAGAGAAACCCCTTCACCCCTCAGAACCACCACAGAGAAACCCTGCGCCCACCTGGCTCCGTAAAACCTTCACAAGGCAAAAAAAAAAAAAAAGTTTTCATCAGCTCTGCCCGAAACCGCGCATCAAAGCGGTCCTTTGTTCCAGGATGGCTGGGCACCCTGCCCGTCCCAGTCACCGCACGGGAATGTCCCCCGCCCCACGGCGCACAGGAGCGGTACCTGGCTGCCTG
>NW_005054746.1:11344-12306 GCF_000277835.1 Geospiza fortis | reverse complement strand
AGGCTCCGCGAACAGGACGCTCGGACGCTCTCCTGGGAGCGCAGAAAGCGCCACGCAAGCCAAGCTCACGGCTCCCTCCTCGGGGATCCACCGGAGAGCCCAGGAGCACGGCCGAGCCCCCGCCGTGCCGCCAAACGCTGCCCGAGCAGCACCGGCCACCACCGGGCTCCTGCTCAGCCCGCCAAAGCCCTGCTCCATGCCACCCTCCATCCTGTGGCGGAAGGTTTTACATCCTGTTAGGTACCACCCTCAACCGCGTCCCCACTGCTGACCCCACGCCAGCCCCCAAAGCCCAGCTGGGGTAGCTGCAGAGAGCCCTCGAGCTGCGCGGCTGCCATCGCCGTGCCCACAGCAATGGCCACATCCAGGAGATGTGGAGAGGCTGGAGCCTGCAGTGTGGGGCTGGGCCGGGTACTGCCGGGAAGCACTTGTTCAGTCTCTGGCTGCTCTTCTCGAAGGACACAGGATCCAGCTTGGATTGTTGCTACAGCCATGCCATGCATGGTAACACACAACTGTCATGGTGCTCCCTACCATGTCCCCAGCTACCTACACCTGCCTGAACCAGTAATGCACTGGTGCTCCTGTCCCTCCCCACGGATTCCTCCAGAAGGGAAACGGCTTCAGGTGTCCCAGGAGGAACACAGGCCAGCCCAGCGCTGTTGACACGCAGGTTCTCTCTTGCCTCATCTCACAACACATACTTCTTTCCTAAAGCACCTTGCTGTCCTCCATTCCCTAGTTCTGGAGGGCAAATCTGGCTGGCTGTGGGGGTACACACAGCCATGGCACGCTTACATGTCACTTAAGTTACACAGCAGAAGTGCAAACATACATTTGTGTTACAGTGAAAGCCATTCCCGGCAATGAAGACACAGACTAATTATAGAGCAGTGAATCCCGCAGTCTGTGCCCACAGCACCCTGGAAACAGCCACGGCCGGATCTTAGGGCTGACCCACA
>NW_005054746.1:8597-10157 GCF_000277835.1 Geospiza fortis | reverse complement strand
GGCCCCGCCCCCGGGCCCGGGCAGTCGCGCCGGCCGTGGCCCCCTGCTCAGCCGCCGCGGGTTCTCCGTGCAGGTCGGCTGACATCGCCCTGGTGGCCGGCGGCAACCGCAAGCGCTGGATCATTGCCACGGAGAACATGCAGCCGGGGAACAGCATCACGAACTCACCACACATTAGCAGGATGGCAGGTGCACGCCAGGGCCAGGGGCAGCTGTGCCGGTCTTGCCGAGGGCTCGTCGGCTGCTCCTTGCCCAACTTGTCAGCTTCTGTCTTCCAGTGTCAGCCAGGGAAGGGGATGCATACCCACTGGGGGCTCTGCCTGTAGGCACATTGATCTGCAACCTGGAGAGCCACCCTGGGAAGGGAGCGCAGTACATCCGGGCAGCTGGTATGTCCCCACACAGGGAACCCCCTCTTTGTAGGAGTTTGGCTGAGCACAGGTGGAGAGGAGGACAGGGGGGCACTGCTCTGGGTGGCCAGTGACAGGGAGTTGCCATCTTCTTCTCATGTTAGAGTGCGACACATCCCTCCAGAAAAACAGGGGCAGCTCTGCCCTGTTTATTCCTCAAGGCTCTGTCTTCAGTGAGAAGTGCCACATTTAGTACAACTGCGCTTTGGGGAGTTACCAGTGCGGAGATGTCCTTGTCACAGGATGGGATACTTTGTCCTGCTGCTCAATGCAGCTGCCTCCTCTCTTGCCTTCTGCAGGTACTTGTGGGGTGCTGCTGCGGAAGGTGAACGGGACAGCCATCGTGCAGCTGCCGTCCAAAAGACACATGCAGGTAATGTCCCTGGCTCGACTGCCTGGGCATGCAGCCGTGTGCCCCCAGGGAGGGCTGCAGCTCTTCTCTGTCCCCCAGGTGCTGGAGACCTGCGTGGCCACGGTGGGCCGCGTGTCCAACGTGGATCACAACAAGCGGGTGATCGGGAAGGCGGGCCGGAACCGCTGGCTGGGCAAGCGCCCGCACACGGGCTTGTGGCACCGCAAGGGTGGCTGGGCCGGCCGCAAGATCAAGCCTCTCCCTCCCATGAAGAGCTATGTCAACCTGCCACGGGTCAAAGCAGTGGAGTGATGCCCGGGGCAAATAAAGCGTTTTTCATGCTACCGCTGTTGCATTACTCATGTCTTTCATGCACAGGGCCTTTCCTCACTTTTGGACCGGTCAAGTTCTGCTGTGTTCAGTCTCTGGCAGGAGTGGGGTTAGTAGGAGAGATGAGTGTGGGGCTGTGGACTGCCTTGGCTAGAGTTTGAGGCTGGTGAGTGACCTGGTGCGGTCAATTGGCACAATTGTGTCAAACCTAGCTGTAGGACACCCGAGCTCTTCTCTCACCCTCAGCTTGTGGAGGAATGAAGCCAAGCGGACGGGAAGGAGGCTTCCAGCCAAGGTGACTGGGAAGCTGCGAATCACGGACACCAGCTCCTCCCAGCCCCGGCAGCGCCTCACTGCTCCCTTGCCCGCTGCTGCCTCCTTCCCTCGCCGCCTTCCCTGTCCCACCCTGCCCCGTCCCTCTGCGCCCCAAGTGCCGCTCTGTGCCCCCTGTGCCTCATCCAGTCCCCG
>NW_005054746.1:0-8116 GCF_000277835.1 Geospiza fortis | reverse complement strand
CGGCCCGTACGAGCTCTCTCCGCGGGGATGGCAGTGCCGTGCCGCCTGCCTTTAGCATGTGTGCCCCGGGCACGGGCCTGTCCCTCGCCGTGTCCCGGTCCCGGCCCGGTGATGTGCACGGAGCCCTCCAGCGCAGACTTGCACTGGCCCCCTGATCCAGCGTGTGGCTCTGCCTGGCTCGGGTAGCTCGCTCCATCAGCACACAGCCACGTGTTACAGCTGAGCTCCCTGGGGAAAGCTGCCCTTCCTGGGCACTGCTGTCCGTATTCCTGCCGTCCCCACAGTCTGTTTGACAGCCCAGAAATCGCTGTGTTTTGCCCTGTTAGCTTGTAACTCCATATATGTGGCTTTCCAATGAGTAAGTGAGCCGTATCTCATACTTGCTGTGTTAGGGTTGTACAGCACTGTCCTTGAGTACAGGCGGTACAAAAGCACATTTTACTGGCTACATTGCCATATCACCAGCACTGTGACACACGGGAACACGGATCTCTGGCCCCAGCGTGCCTCAGCCACCTCTCCCCAGCTCCTGCTTCCCCTGTGTCCCTGCAGACACAGCTGCTGCCATGGTGAACGAGAAGGACGCTGGCACCCTCTGTGGCAGCGGGGGCCAAAGCTGCAGGCCCACCCAGAGCAGCTGCTGCGGCGGCGGCGAGGCCACGACGAGCGGCCGGAATACCTGGTGCGGTGGAGCGTCGTTAGCTCGGAAGAGAGAGCGGCGGGAGGCAGCGGTGCCTCCTCTGGAGACACCAAGGCAGAGAACATCTCCCTGTGGATGTCTGCAGAAGAGGTCTGTGCCAGCTGCCCGGCGCTGCTGGCCCAGACGAGGCCGTTGGCCGCGGACAAAGTCCCGCCGGACAAAGCGCCGCTGGACGAAGCCTCGCTGCTGGAGATGAAGGCCGATGTCAGGAGCCTGGTGCAGCGAGCCGGGCGCCAGGTGGCCGAGGCCGGGAGCCCCGAGTGCTCCATCCTGAGCACGGTGCACGTGCTGGGCGCCTACGCCAGCATCGGCTCCCTGGCGGGCGCCTTCAGGGAGGCGGGAGCCCTGGAGCTGCTGACGGCCATGCTGTGCCACAGGGAGCGGCGGATCCGCCGCGGCGCCGGCGAGATGCTGCGAGCTCTGGGGGCTCACGATGCAGGTGGGGGCTGCTCCTGCTCAGTGCCACTGAGGAGGGCTTGCTGGGCAGCTGGGGGGTGCCAGCCTTCGGGAGGGGCGAGATGCCTGGGAAGCAGCATGTCTCGGGGCTTCTTGGCAAAAGGGGAAGAATCAGTCGGGATCTTCCGGACTTCCATGGTTGTTGCAGTTGTCTGGACTGCTCTTGGAGTTAGAAGCTCTTTTCCCTGCCAGGTTTCTGAGCTGGGATGCTGATTAACTCTTAGGAGTGTGAAGGAATGTAAAGGGTGGCTGTCTCCTCTAGCAGCCCCAGCACCTCTCCTGCTCCACTGCTGGAGCCCAGCCTGGGGAATCAGGAGTTTCTCAAGCTGAGGGATGCAGCTGACACTTTCCCATTTGCAGGTTCAACCAGTAGCAAAGCTGATTGCCCATCCTGGAGCACAGACACAGACAGGACTCTGACACACAGCACTCACATAAACACAAGGCAGCTGTGTCCCCTCCTGCTCTTTGTCTGGCAGAGACAGAAGGTCACTCCTGCCAGCACACACTGCATTTTCCAGGTTCACAAGTACACACACATTCATGGATCCCTTGGGTACCAGCATGCACCTGTGCCTGGATCCAAGCCCTTCTACCGGTCTCAGGGATCCCCCTGCTCATCAGTCTGTTAAGCCTGATGTTTGCTAGTAAACCTGTAGCACAACAAAAGTGCTGGGACTTCCAGCACCAGCCCCCACCCACCTCATACCTTGGTCTGGACCCAGGACCTCCTCCTTGCTATTCCAGCATGAAGTGTTTCTAACGAGTTACATGCACAGCAGGCTTGGGAAAGATGCAGACACTCACCCCTTCCCACTGGCCCCAGGCACTGCAGTCCTGCTTCAGCTGCTGAACTGCTCACTTGCCTCCCTCCCAGCAGCTGTTCTTCAGAACTCACACTGTTCTCTCCCCAGTGGCTGATGACCGAGGATCCTGCCAGCTCCGGGCACCAGCACTGGAGAGACCTTTGCACTTGCCCCAGTAGCTGGCACGTCAGGCCAGGCACTCCTACAGCCCTGATCAGAACTGAGTCATTTGATCTGGGTCAGCTGTGCACCAGTCTTCCTGATAACTGGCATTCCATGCCTCAAATCCGTGATTTGATCCAGAGAGTGATGGCACCTCCGGCTGTCACTCCCTCCCCTGGCTGACTCCAGAGGGCTCCCACAGCCCCAGTGAGGCTCCAGTTCGTGGTACCAAGTGCCACTCGTGCAGGTCTCACCAGCAGCTGGCACCTGGTCTTTGCAGCACACACACAGGGTAGAGACAGACTTAGTAAAGATTCAGTAAGAAAGTAGGACAAACTCTGTCAATCAGGTACAGGACTGTCAGACAAACACACTGACCAGCTGTGGTTTAAACATGGCTGGCACCTTTTATAACCCTTTCTCTGCAGCCCCTTTTGTGTTCCTTGCCAATTCCAATTAATCAGATAATCTTACTGAAAAATAATCATCCTTACATGCCAGATGTCCTTACTAATTGTTGTCCAGATGTCCTTACTAATTGTTATGGCTGACCAGATTTGTTTCTCCTCACTGCATCCATTAGCATCTGTCAGTCAGGTTTGTGATGCTTTATGTTCTTGTTTATGGCTTCCTTCTTACTTCGACTTTTTGCAGTGAAAAGGTCTTTGGCTGGATACACTTAGAGGATCAGACAATCTCCTTCCACGCAGCCTTGCAATGAAGACCAGTGCGAAAGGGCTTGACACAACCCTGGTGGGTAGAGGCTGGTCCTCACCCAGTTCTCTCATTTCAGAGGAGCTGCCATGGCTTGGAAGTGCCTGATGAGACTTGGGTGCAGCTGGAAGGTTGCTGGTTATGGTGTATCCCACAGGGGATCCAGCTTTCCCTGTCCTAGTGCCTGAGATCATGCAGCTCTGAAGTGGGGCAGATGAGAGGTTGATTCGGGTTAAAATTTGACTTCTTTTCTTCCCTGGGACTCTGTTCTGGAATCAGTTATTTGGGGTGGCTGCGTTGTGAGAATCTCTCAGCGTTAGGGGTAGAAAAAATACAGCATGGAGCAAAATGTTGCTACTCCAGAGGAAGGGACAGAACGTGGATCAGGTGACACCGAGCAGCAAAGCTGCTCCTTCCCTGCAGCTCTGTGTCTGGCAGGGAGGGTGGGGTGAGGTTTGTCTTTGTGGGGCCTGAGGAGTTTTTGTTGTTGTTGCAGGAATCTGGGCCCACGTCCTGCTGTCCCTGAGCCAGCAGGATGGCATTGAGCAGCACATGGACTTTGACAGTCGCTGCACCTTGCTGGAGCTGTTTGCTGAGATCACATCCTCTGCAGAGCCCTGCATGTCCTTCGAGGGGATTCACCTCCCGCAGGTGGTGACAGAGCCGCCACCAGCCCTGGGCCTGCGGGGCGTGAGGGGCAGGAGGGGTGGGAGCGGGGGCCAAGTGTGGGACAAGAGGGGATTGAAGGTGGGCAGGGGAGCAGGGCTGGCTGTTGGGAGAGCTGGGACAGGGCCTGGGCCTGGTGAGAGGCTGGGCCTGGTGCAGAGGCACCTGGAGAGCCTGGTCTGCCAGCAGGGAGGGCAGGGTGGCTGAGAGGTCTCTGCTGCTGCCAGCTGGTCTGGAGCTCTCACGGGAGCCTGCCTGGGAACGAGCTGGTGGCTCAGAGAGAGCTGGGGGCTGGAGGTGCTCTGCAGGCTGAGCGTGAGAGCTGTGCTTGTTGCAGATCCCTGGGAAGCAGCTGTTTGTCCTGGTGAAGCACTACCTGTGTGTGACTTCTCTCCTGGACAAGCTGAGCAGCGGCATGGAGCAGGGAGAGGAGCAGCAGGGCTGTGCTGTGCCCAGCCCCGTCCCTGAGCAGAGGAGCCGTGTGAAGCAGGAGTTTGAGTTCAGCATGGCCATGGCCAACCTCATCTCGGAGCTGGTGCACGCCATGGGCTGGAGCCACAGGCACAAGCGGGACCTGCAGCCTCGCCCTGCCCGCTCCATCTTCCAGCACAAGCCCCCGGCCAGCACTGCTGCCCGAAAGCCTGTGTTGCCTTCAAATCCTGGTCCTCACAAGAAGCAGGGCTGTACCTTCCTGACTGCATCAGACTTTGCAGACAGCAGTGACTACACGGAGTACTTGCGGGCACACCTGGTGCGTGGCATGCGGGTGCGCTTGCTGGAGGACTGTGGTGACATTAGAGCTGGGGAGGAAGGCGAGTTTCTCCAGAGCACGAATAACATGCACACAGTACAGGTAGGTCATGGGGAGACTTCTGGCTGCAGTGGCAGAGGGGAATGACTGGTGTGACTGGTGAATTCCTAATGATGCCTTTATGTGCAGGAAGTTGGACAATAGGGGTGGCTTAATGTGTATCAGTGTCTGCTTCTGTCCTAGCAAAGTACTCACCTTTCAGAGCTGGAGGGGTGGGTTGCATGGAAGACTAGTCTGGTTTTGTATGGGTTGTGCAACTAAGATTTCTTAGCTTCTAAAACAGGCCTTACCAAAAAAAGTCTGTCCCCATCTTTCTCACAAGCCCCCTCTAATTATTGAAAGGTCACTGTAAGGTTTCCCTGGAGCCTTCTCTTTTCCAGGTTGAACAACCCCAACTCTAAGCGCTTCCTCATGGCAGAGCTGTTCCATCCCTCTTAGTGTTTTTGTGGCCTTCCTCTTTACCTGCTCCAACAGGTCCATGCCTTGTGCCGAAGTCTTCAGAGCTGGATGCAGTTCTCCAGGTGGGGTCTCACCAGAGCAGGGCAGAGGGGCAGAATCGCCTCCCTTCACCTGCTGGCCACACTGCTTCTGATGCAGCCCAGGATATGGTTAACTCTTTGGTCTCTGCACATTGCCAGGTCATGTCCAGCTTTTCATCCACCAGTTCTGCCAAGGCTGCTTTCAATCCCTTTGTCCTCCAGTCTGGAGTGGTATTGGGGTTTGCCACAACCCAGGTGCAGGACCTTGCACTTGGCCTTGTTGAACCTCATGAGGTTCCCACTGGTCCCTTTGGATGCCATCGCATCCCTCAGGCATGTCAACTGCACTGCTCATCTTGGTGTTGTCAGCAAACCTGCTGAGAGTGCAGCCAGTCTCACTGCTGTCATTGATGAAGATATCAGATGGTCTTGGTCCCCATACAGACCCCTGAGGGACACCACTTGCCACTAATCTCCAGCTGGACATTGAGCTGTTGACCTCTGAATATGACCATTCAACCAATTCCATCAAAAATAGTCCATCTGTTGAATCCATGTCTCTCCAATTTGAAGAGAAGGATGTTGTGGGATTGCTGTCAAAGGCCTTACAGAAGTCCAGAAAGGTGACAGCCATACCTCTTCCCTTGGCCACTGATGTAGTCACTCCATCATAGGTGGCCAGTAGGTTGGCCAGGCAAGACTCTCCCCTGGTTTTCTGGAATCACCTCCCCGTCTTCTGTGTAGCTCAGTTAAAAGGCTTTTCTAGTTCTGGTCCATGCTTTGGTGATGTTTCTATTCAGGCCTTCTCTGCTGAATAACTGCCTTGCATCTTTTTTTTTTTTTTTTCGTTATTCTTATAAACCACTTATTTTTAAGTGGTTTATAAACCTCTTTTATAACCCCCTCCATAAAGATAACTTGCAAAGGAAATGTATTTCATACTGATTGTCTCTTTGTCCTTATACATCTTGGTTTCTAATATCTGTGTTTTCCTAAAATTGTGGTATCTGTTTCTTATAAAGTTATATTTTATTCTTGATGAACTGGGCACTTGGAAAGAGCACCAAGATCCTTTCATTATTTTCTACTGTTGCCAGTGACATAAATTTAAAAGGGTTTTTGCTTCAATGTTGAGCTAAAGTGTACTGTTAGCTTCCGTTCCCTTTGTCCTGTTGGTCCCTTGGGTTCCCTCTTCTGTCTATTTTTCTGTTTAATTAGGTTGAATGAATTTGCAGTTCCTCCATTCAGGCTTATTTTCAGTAAGTTTTTTGTAAGGGTCACACTATTAACAAAAACATATCTGAATGGCAACTGGGCCAGTCCATCACAACTCTGTCTCTTACCTCGTCTCATCTTTCCTTTGTTGCTCTGATTTCTGTTGCTTTCCTTGCCTTTCCAAAGAAAGATTTTCTCTGTTGTGTCTGGTCCTGCAGCCCTATCTTTCCATGACTCCTTTGAGATGGCATTTGGTACATAACTAGTTTAGGTCAGAGATACATTGAAGACTATTTGGTGTTGTGTGTCCCAAAGCCTGTCAGCATCTCATCTGTCCAGCACAATGGGTTCATAGTAGCACTGGTGTAACTCCAAAAGAGCTCAGTGACATAAGCAAACCATAAGTTTTTCTGCTGTTTTTTAAAGCTACTGATAAGTTGTACTTGCTGGGTTCTCCTTCTGCTCAGAAGGTTAAATGTAACACTATGGTATGGGAAGCCACAAAAAGTCCTTCTGATTTTTGAGAGGCAACTTGGACAAAGCAGAAGAAACAATTACTGCCTTTGAGACATGCTTGTCAAGAGCCCAAAACCTGTTTGAGAGGGTTGATGAATGACCAAGGTTATAAAAGTGCCCTGAGGTACTTTATATACATCTCATCTGCCTCGAGGTAGTGATGGTTATGTGCTTTGTCTGCTTTTCCCAAGGCACCTGCAGCTTGGCACTTTTGGAACAGGTGTGATTAACTGGATTCACTCATGCCTCTGCTGCTGTACTGAGATCTGTACTGGTTGCAGGCAAAGTTAGTATTTCTTTAAAAATAAAGATCCAGGTGTAACCAAGGCAAGAAGTTAGTAAAGATGGTATGCCTCAAAACTGGACAATGCGAGTGCTGAAATCTGTACAATAATTCTGTGGTCTTCTACTTCTTTGGGAAGTGGGAGGACAGATGCAGCAAGAGGACAGGACAGGTGAGCAGATCTGATTGTCTGGATTTGTTTCACCCCCAGGTTTTACGGCAGTCGACGGGTCGGACCTACTGGGTGCGGTGGCACATCCTGGAGATTGTTGGCTTTGGGGACCAGTGGGAAGATCCTGCTGCTCAGGAAAAGGAATATAGTGTGAGAAAGAGCTTCAGTCTAGACACAGGTGAGATTGTGATGTGTGTATGTATCATCTCTTCCTTTCTGATTATCCTGTGGGATAGCAGTGGTGACCTTTATGTGGCCAAACACACAGCAAGTAGCAGGCTGGGTTTAGAAAGCACTGTTAGTTTGTGTGACCATGTAAAGCTAGTTAAGGAATTGCATGACTTGTAATTGAATGGAGTATCTTTGAACCCTAGACTTCTGTCGAGATGTATAATGAAAGTAATGATATAAAAAGCATAAAATTTGATTTAAACTGCAACTGTCAAAACTTCGTGTTTGAATTAACTGACTGAACTGCCAAAACATGAATTTCTCTGAGAAGGTCTTAGAATTTTTCTGAGATGAAGCTGTTTGGGGCCACTCAAGTCCCCTTAAGTAAATGATAAGGATTTTTAAAAGCATAAACATAGCAACAATTTGTTTAACTTCATAGTGTTGAGCTTAAACAAGGTGTTAAAGTATTAAAGAGCTGTTTTCATAAGATATCTGCAACATCTCCTAGAACATTTAACATTGCCCTTGTACTGGGAGAAAAATGAAAGGCAGAATCCAGACTTCAGATACCCCTTTCTTGTTCAGCATCTGACATGATTCTAGCCAGGGAAACCTATTAAAGTAACTCTTTTATCACAGCTGTGGCCTTCTAGAATATCTTTTGTGTAGAGTGGTTTGGATTTACTGGTTGCAAGAGAGAATGTTGATGAGGTCAGCAGCAAATTGCACACTTTGAAACTATTCTTATTGCCAATTGAGAAGATGGTTTCTTAAATGGCTTTTACCTCTTGTGCAGTGTCTAACTTAGACTTAGTTAGATTTCTCCTTTTCATGGTCTTTCTGATTTTGGGGAAGCAGGAGCTCTGTTTCACTTCTATGTATAGCTCTTTCCAGGCATCATATCCCACTTAGAGTATGAATTGAAATGTGGGGTGTGCAGCAGAGGATGGGGGAGCTGGCAG
>NW_005054745.1:118624-119449 GCF_000277835.1 Geospiza fortis | reverse complement strand
GGGACACCGAGGACGGTGAAGGGACACGGGGGAACCGTGAGGGGACACCGGGGAATGTGAAGGGACACGGGGAAGCTGTGAAAACATGGGGGACTGTGAGGGGACACCGAGGACTCTGAGGGGACACGGGGGAATCTTGTGGGGACACAGGACTGGGAAGGGACACGGAGGGACTGTGAAAACATGGGGGACAGTGTGGGGACACTGAAGACTGAGAGGGGACACCGGGGACGGTGAAAAGACACGGGGGGACTGCGTGGGGACACGGGACTGTGAAGGGACACGGGACTGTGAAGGGACACGGGACTGTGAAGGGACACGAGGGACTGTGAGGGGACACCGGGGACGGTGAAGGGACACGAAGGACTGTGAGAAAACATTGGGGGAATTCTGTGGGGACACGGCGGGACCGTGAAGGGACACAGGGAGAAACTCAGGCCTATGGAGGAGCCGTGAAAAACACGGGGGGACACTGAGGGGACACCGAGGAGACACCGACGACTGCGAGGGGACACGGGACTGTGGGGAGAGACCGAGGGCTGTGAGGGGACACGGAAGGACACTGAGGGGACACGGTGGGACTGCACGGGGACACGGGACTGTGAGGGGACACGAGGGAACTGTAAAAACACGGGGGGACAGTGAGGGGACGCTGGAGACTGTGAGGGGACACGGGGGAATCTTGTGGGGACACAGGACTGGGAAGGGACACGGAGGGACTGTGAAAACATGGGGGACAGTGAGGGGACACTGAAGACTGTGAGGGGACACCGGGGACGGTGAAAAGACACGGGGGGACTGCGTGGGGACACGGGACTGTGAAGG
>NW_005054745.1:114399-117489 GCF_000277835.1 Geospiza fortis | reverse complement strand
GAGGAGGGAAGCTGAGGGGACACAGAGGGGACTGTGCAAACGCCGGGGGGACACTGAGGGGACACCGGTGACTGTGAGGGGACACTGGGAACGGTGAAAGGACCCGGGGGAACCGTTAAGGGACACGGGAGGACTGTGAAAACGTGGGGTACCGTGAGGTGACACCGGGGACACTGAGGGGACGCGGGGGAATTTAGTGGGGACACGGGGGGACTGCACGGGGACACGGGACTGTGAAGGGCCACGAGGGACTGCGAGGGGACACCGGGGACGGTGAAAGGACACGGGGGGACTGCACGGGGACACGGGACTGTGAAGGGCCACGAGGGACTGCGAGGGGACACCGGGGACGGTGAAAGGACACGGGGGGACTGCACGGGGACACGGGACTGTGAAGGGCCACGAGGGACTGCGAGGGGACACCGGGGACGGTGAAAGGACACGGGGGGACTGCACGGGGACACGGGACTGTGAAGGGCCACGAGGGACTGCGAGGGGACACCGGGGACGGTGAAAGGACACGGGGGGACTGCACGGGGACACGGGACTGTGAAGGGCCACGAGGGACTGCGAGGGGACACCGGGGACGGTGAAAGGACACGGGGGGACTGCACGGGGACACGGGACTGTGAAGGGCCACGAGGGACTGCGAGGGGACACCGGGGACGGTGAAAGGACACGGGGGGACTGCACGGGGACACGGGACTGTGAAGGGCCACGAGGGACTGCGAGGGGACACCGGGGACGGTGAAAGGACACGGGGGGACTGCACGGGGACACGGGACTGTGAAGGGCCACGAGGGACTGCGAGGGGACACCGGGGACGGTGAAAGGACACGGGGGGACTGCACGGGGACACGGGACTGTGAAGGGCCACGAGGGACTGCGAGGGGACACCGGGGACGGTGAAAGGACACGGGGGGACTGCACGGGGACACGGGACTGTGAAGGGCCACGAGGGACTGCGAGGGGACACCGGGGACGGTGAAAGGACACGGGGGGACTGCACGGGGACACGGGACTGTGAAGGGCCACGAGGGACTGCGAGGGGACACCGGGGACGGTGAAAGGACACGGGGGGACTGCACGGGGACACGGGACTGTGAAGGGCCACGAGGGACTGCGAGGGGACACCGGGGACGGTGAAAGGACACGGGGGGACTGCACGGGGACACGGGACTGTGAAGGGCCACGAGGGACTGCGAGGGGACACCGGGGACGGTGAAAGGACACGGGGGGACTGCACGGGGACACGGGACTGTGAAGGGCCACGAGGGACTGCGAGGGGACACCGGGGACGGTGAAAGGACACGGGGGGACTGCACGGGGACACGGGACTGTGAAGGGCCACGAGGGACTGCGAGGGGACACCGGGGACGGTGAAAGGACACGGGGGGACTGCACGGGGACACGGGACTGTGAAGGGCCACGAGGGACTGCGAGGGGACACCGGGGACGGTGAAAGGACACGGGGGGACTGCACGGGGACACGGGACTGTGAAGGGCCACGAGGGACTGCGAGGGGACACCGGGGACGGTGAAAGGACACGGGGGGACTGCACGGGGACACGGGACTGTGAAGGGACACGGCGGGATTGTGAAGGGACACCGAGGACGGTGAAGGGACACGAGGGACTGTGAGAAAACATTGGGGGAATTCTGTGGGGACACGGCGGGACCGTGAAGGGACACGGGGGAACTGTGAAAACACGGGGGGACAGTGAGGGGACAGTGGAGACTGTGAGGGGACATCGGGGACGGTGAAAGGACACGGGGGGACTGCGTGGGGACACGGGACTGTGAAGGGACACGAGGGACTGCGAGGGGACACCGGGGACGGTGAAGGGACACGAGGGACTGTGAGGGGACACCGGGGACGGTGAAGGGACACGAAGGACTGTGAGAAAACATTGGGGGAATTCTGTGGGGACACGGCGGGACCGTGAAGGGACACAGGGAGAAACTCAGGCCTATGGAGGAGCCGTGAAAAACACGGGGGGACACTGAGGGGACACCGAGGAGACACCGACGACTGCGAGGGGACACGGGAGGGACTGTGAGGGGGCACCGGGGACGGTGAAGGGACACCAGGGACTGTGAGGGGACACCGGGGAATGTGAAGGGACACGGGGGGATTGTGAGAAAACATTTGGGGAATTCTGTGGGGACACGGGGGAATTTTGTGGGGACGCGAGGGGACCGTGAAGGGACAGGGGGAGACTGTGCAGGGACAGAAAGGGACAGCGTGGGGACACGGGGAGAAGTTCAGGGGTATCGGGGAGCCGTGAAAAACACGGGGGGACGGTGCGGGAACACCGAGAGCTGTGTGGGGACATAGGGGGACAGTGTGGGGACACGGAGGGACTGGGGACAACTCGAGGGAGCCGTGAAAAACACGGCGGGACTGTACGGGGACAACGGGAGCTGTTTGGGGACACCCAGAACTGTTTGGGGACACAGGGGGACTGTGTGGGACTGGGCACGGATACGAGGGGACTGCGTGGGGACACGCTGGGCACGAAAACACGAGGGACAAGGCAGAAACACGGGGGGACCGTGAGGGGACACGGGGACAAGTTCAAGGGCATGGGGGAGCCGTGTAGAAACACGGGGGACGGTGCGGGGACACGGGAACTGTGTGGGGACACGGGAATTGTGTGGGGACACGGGAATTGTGTGGGGACACCGGGGGCTGTGTGGGGACACGGGAATTGTGTGGGGACACTGGGAAATTGTGTGGGGACATCGGAAGCTATGTGGGGACACGGGAATTGTGTGGGGACACCAGCAACAGGGCAAAAAACCCAGAGACTGTGAGGGGACAACGGGGACACTGTGAGGGGACACAGAGGGGACTGTGAGGGGACATCGGGCAAAAACCCAGGGGGCTGTGAGGGGACGCGAGGGGACGGGGACACTGCGCGACAAACACAGACGGTGCGGGGACACGGGTAAAGGTGAGGGGACAATGGGGACTGCGCGGGGACACCAGGGGACAGTGAGGGAACATGAAGGGACACGAGGGCAATGGCCACGGGTGCCGTGGGACGGTGTCCGGCTGGTGTGAGTGGACACGGCCACACGGCCACG
>NW_005054745.1:108392-114169 GCF_000277835.1 Geospiza fortis | reverse complement strand
GGATCCTGCTCCTGAGATCCTAAACCTGGGATCCTAAACCTGGGGTCCCATTCCTGGGATCCTAAACCTGGGGCACCACTCCTGGGATCCTAAACCTGGGGTCCCATTCCTGGGATCCTAAACCTGGATCCTAACCTGGGGATCCTAAGCTGGGGATCCTAAACCTGGGATCCTAAACTAGGGATCCTAAACCTGGGGTCCTAAACCCAGGATCCTAAACCCGGGATCCTAAACGTGGGACCCTAAACCGGGAATCCTAAGCTGGGGATCCTAAACCCGGGATTCCGCTCCTGGGATCCTAAACCTGGGATCCGAAACCAAGGATCCCGATCCTGGGGTCCTAAACAGGGGATCCTAAACCCGGGATCCTAAACCCGGGATTCCACTCCTGGGATCCTAAACGTGGGCTCTTAAACCTGGATCCTAAACTGGGGATCCTAACCTGGGGATCCTAAGCTGGAGATCCTAAACCTGGGATCCCCATCCTGGGATCCTAAACCAGGGATCCTAAACCCGGGATCCTAAACGTGGGATCCTAAATCTGGGACCCTAAACCCGGGATCCTAAATCTGGCATCCTAAACCCGGGATCCTACATCCGGGATCCTAAACCCGGGATCCTAAACGTGGGATCCTAAATCTGGGACCCTAAACCCGGGATCCTAAATCTGGCATCCTAAACCCGGGATCCTACATCCGGGATCCTAAACCCGGGATCCTAAACGTGGGATCCTAAATGTGGGATTCCGCTCCTGGGATCCTAAACCCGGGATCCTAAACCGGGGATCCTAAACGTGGGATCCTGAATCGGGGACCCTAAACCTGGGATCCTAAATCGGAGATCCTAAACCGGGGACCCTAAATCGGGGATCCTAAACCTGGGATCCTAAACCCAGCATCCTAAATCGGGGATCCTAAAGCCGGGATCCTAAGCTGGGGATCCTAAATCGGGGATCCTAAACCGGGGATGCTAAACAGGGGATCCTAAACCAGGGATCCTAAACGTGTGACCCTAAATCGGGGGTCGTAAATCGGGGATCCTAAACGTGGGATCCGAAATTGGGGATTCTAAACCCGGGATCCTAAAGCAGGGATCCTAAACCTGAGATCCTCAACCTGGGGTCCCGCTCCTGGGATCCTAAAAGTGGGATCCTAAACTCGAGATCTTAAACCGGGGATCCTAAACCGGGGATCCTAAATCGGGGATCCTAAACCTGGGATCTCCTCTTCTGCCATCCCTGTTTCTGAGATCGCTCTCTGGGATCCTATTCCTGGGATTTCCTTCTCTGGTATCCCAATCCTGTGATCCCATTCCTGGAATTTCCTTTCCTGGCCCCCCTGCTCATCGGATCCTGCTCCTGAGATCCTAAACCTGGGATCCTAAACCTGGGGTCCTAAACCTGGGATCCCGATCCTGGGATTCTAAACCCGGGATCCTAAACCTGGGATCCTAAACCTGGGGTCCCATTCCTGGGATCCTAAACCTGGATCCTAACCTGGGGATCCTAAGCTGGGGATCCTAAACCTGGGATCCTAAACTAGGGATCCTAAACCTGGGGTCCTAAACCCAGGATCCTAAACCCGGGATCCTAAACGTGGGACCCTAAACCGGGAATCCTAAGCTGGGGATCCTAAACCCGGGATTCCGCTCCTGGGATCCTAAACCTGGGATCCGAAACCAAGGATCCCGATCCTGGGGTCCTAAACAGGGGATCCTAAACCCGGGATCCTAAACCCGGGATTCCACTCCTGGGATCCTAAACGTGGGCTCTTAAACCTGGATCCTAAACTGGGGATCCTAACCTGGGGATCCTAAGCTGGAGATCCTAAACCTGGGATCCCCATCCTGGGATCCTAAACCAGGGATCCTAAACCCGGGATCCTAAACGTGGGATTCTAAATCGGGGATCCTAAACCTGGGGTCCTAAACCTGGGATCCTAAACCAGGGATCCTAACCCTGGGATCCTAAATCTGGGGTCCTGCTTCTGGGATCCTAAACCCGGGATCCTAAACGGGAGATCCTAAACCTGAGGTCCGGATCCTTGGATCCTAAACCCGGGATCCTAAACCTGGGGTCCTAAATCGGGGATCCTAAACCGGGGATCCTAAACGTGGGACCCTAAACCAGGGATCCTAAGCTGGGGATCCTAAACTCGGGATTCCGCTCCTGGGATCCTATACCTGGGATCCTAAACCGAGGATCCCGATCCTGGGGTCCCATTCCTGGGATCCTAAACCTGGGGTGCTGCTCCTGGGATCCTAAACGTGGGCTCTTAAACCTGGATCCTAAACTTGGGATCCTAAACTGGGAATCCTAAGCTGGGGATCCTAAACCCGGGATCATAAACGAGGATCCTAAACGTGGGTTCCTAAACGTGGGATCCCAATCCTGGGGTCCTAAACTTGGGATTCCGCTCCTGGGATCCTAAACCCAGGATCCTAAATCTGGGATCCTAAACCTGGGGTCCCGATCCTGGGGTCCCGATCCTGGGATCCCCCGGCAGATCCCCAATTCCCGGGATCCCCTCTCCCTCCCGATCTCCGCGATCCCTCAGGGATCCCAGCTCCAGGAACCCCTCTCTGGTCCCTCGTGTCCTCCCCGTGTCCCCTCGCACGGCGGGGGTGACACCAGGGTCCCCAAGAGCGGGGAGCAGGGGGGACCGAACCCCCTCATTCCCCACGGATCCCGTGGAAGGGGGAAACTGAGGCACACAGCGGATTTGGGGGGGGTTGGGGGGGGACACAACAATGGACCCCCAATTTGGGTTTTGGGGTGACCCCGGGCAGAGAAGGGAGAGGGGGACAGAGCCCCGAACTCCTCCCCACGGCACGGGGGGGTCTGGAGTGGGTGACGGGGACACCCCGACCCCTCTGGGGACAGCCTGACCCCACTGGGGGCACCCCGAGCCCATTGGAGACACCCCGAGCCCACTGGGGATGTCCCGATCCCATTGGGGACACCCTGACCCCATTGGGAACACCCCGAGCCCACTGGGGACACCCCGACCCCATTAGTGACACCCCGACCCCACTGGGGACACCCCGAGACCATTGGGGACACCCCGACCCCCATTGGGGATACCCTGACCCCACTGGGGACACCCCAACAGGGACACCCCATTGTGGACACCCCGAGCCCACTGGGGACACTGTGACACCATTTACAGGGATGTCACCCTGCATGGGGACACTGTGACACCGCTCACAGGGGGTCACGCCTGAGTGGGGACACTGGCACTGCTCACAGCTGTGTCACACCTGCCTGGGGACAGTGTGACACCGCTCAAAGTGGGTCAAACCCACATGGGGACACTGTGAGGGACATCACTCACATGAGTGTCACACCTGCATGGGGACACCATGACCGCACTCACAGGAGTGTCACTCTCCATGGCACCACCACACACATACAGCCATCTCAACCAACACCTGCCACCCCTCCAGCGCGGTGACAACGCCACCCCACTTCCAATCCTGATCCCAATCCTGATCCTGCTCCTGGTGTGGGTTCAGGGAGCCGATCCCAATCCCAATCCCAATCCCAATCCCACTCCCAATCCCACTCCTGATTCCAATCCCGTTCCTGCTCCCCATTCTGCTCCTGCTCCTGATCCCAATCCCGCTGCCGATCCCGACCCCAATCATGCTCCTCATCTTGATCCCGACCCCAATCATGCTCCTCATCTTGATCCCGACCCCGCTCCCGCTCCCCATTCCTGATCCTGCTCCCGACCCCTATCCCAATCCTGATCCCACTCCAGATCCTGATCCTGATCCCACTCGCGACCCCAATCCCAATCCTAATTCCAATCCCGATTCCAACCCCAATCCCAATCCCGATCCCAATCCCGACCGCAATCCTGATCCCACTCCTGATCCTGATCCTGATCCTGATTCTAATCCTGATCCCGACCCTGCTCCCGATCCCAATCCCACTCCCAATCCCGACCCTAATCCCAATCCCAATCCCAATCCCACTCCCAATCCCACTCCTGATTCCAATCCCGTTCCTGCTCCCCATTCTGCTCCTGCTCCTGATCCCAATCCCGCTGCTGATCCCGACCCCAATCATGCTCCTCATCTTGATCCCGACCCCGCTCCCGCTCCCCATTCCTGATCCTGCTCCCGACCCCTATCCCAATCCTGATCCCGACCCCAATCCCAATCCCACTCCCACTCCTGATCCCAATCCCACTCCTGCTCACCATTCCACTTCCAATCCTGATCCCAATCCCGCTGCTGATCCCGACCCAAATCATGCTCCTCATCTCGATCCCGACCCGGCTCCCGCTCCCCATTCCTGATCCTGCTCCCGACCCCTATCCCAATCCTGATCCCGACCCCAATCCCAATCCCACTCCCACTCCTGATCCCAATCCCACTCCTGCTCACCATTCCACTTCCAATCCTGATCCCAATCCTGCTCCTGATCCCAATCCCACTCCTGATTCCAATCCCGTTCCTGCTCCCCATTCTGCTCCTGCTCCTGATCCCAATCCCGCTGCCGATCCCGACCCCAATCATGCTCCTCATCTTGATCCCGACCCCAATCATGCTCCTCATCTTGATCCCGACCCCGCTCCCGCTCCCCATTCCTGATCCTGCTCCCGACCCCTATCCCAATCCTGATCCCACTCCAGATCCTGATCCTGATCCCACTCGCGACCCCAATCCCAATCCTAATTCCAATCCCGATTCCAACCCCAATCCCAATCCCGATCCCAATCCCGACCGCAATCCTGATCCCACTCCTGATCCTGATCCTGATCCTGATTCTAATCCTGATCCCGACCCTGCTCCCGATCCCAATCCCACTCCCAATCCCGACCCTAATCCCAATCCCAATCCCAATCCCACTCCCAATCCCACTCCTGATTCCAATCCCGCTCCTGCTCCCCATTCTGCTCCCGATCCTGATCCCAATCCCGCTGCTGATCCCGACCCAAATCATGCTCCTCATCTCGATCCCGACCCGGCTCCCGCTCCCCATTCCTGATCCTGCTCCCGACCCCTATCCCAATCCTGATCCCGACCCCAATCCCAATCCCACTCCCACTCCTGATCCCAATCCCACTCCTGCTCACCATTCCACTTCCAATCCTGATCCCAATCCCGCTGCTGATCCCGACCCAAATCATGCTCCTCATCTCGATCCCGACCCGGCTCCCGCTCCCCATTCCTGATCCTGCTCCCGACCCCTATCCCAATCCTGATCCCGACCCCAATCCCAATCCCACTCCCACTCCTGATCCCAATCCCACTCCTGCTCACCATTCCACTTCCAATCCTGATCCCAATCCTGCTCCTGATCCCAATCCCACTCCTGATTCCAATCCCGCTCCTGCTCCCCATTCTGCTCCTGCTCCTGATCCCAATCCCGCTGCCGATCCCGACCCCAATCATGCTCCTCATCTTGATCCCGACCCCAATCATGCTCCTCATCTTGATCCCGACCCCGCTCCCGCTCCCCATTCCTGATCCTGCTCCCGACCCCTATCCCAATCCTGATCCCACTCCAGATCCTGATCCTGATCCCACTCGCGACCCCAATCCCAATCCTAATTCCAATCCCGATTCCAACCCCAATCCCAATCCCGATCCCAATCCCGACCGCAATCCTGATCCCACTCCTGATCCTGATCCTGATCCTGATTCTAATCCTGATCCCGACCCTGCTCCCGATCCCAATCCCACTCCCAATCCCGACCCTAATCCCAATCCCAATCCCAATCCCAGTCCCGACCCCAATCCCAATCCCAATCCCGCTCCACGGGGGA
>NW_005054745.1:107209-107767 GCF_000277835.1 Geospiza fortis | reverse complement strand
GCGGTGACACCGCCCTGTCGCCTCCGCGCTGTCACCACCCCGCCAGAGGGCTGTCACCGCGCTGCCACCCTGCTCGTGACCCTGCCACCACCCTGCTGGCCCTGGGCAGGGGACAGAGAGGGGACAGGGATGGGGACACTGGTGGGGACAGAGATGGGGCTGTAGACAAGCCGGGGACAAGGATGGGGACAGGGATGGGACTGGAGATGGGAATGGGGACATGGATGAGGACATGGGTGGGGACAGCAATGGGGACAGAGACGGGACTGGAGACAGGGACAGGGACAGGGACAGGGGTGGGGACACAGATGGGGATGGGGAGAGGAATGGAGGTGGGGTTGGGGACACGGATGGGAAGAGAAATGGGGACAGGGATGGAAATGGGAATGGGAATGGGGACAGGGCTGGCATGGGAGCAGGACTGGGGACAGGGATGGGGACACAGACAGGGACAAGAACAGGGACAGGGATGGGGACACAGACAGGGACAAGAACAGGGACAGGGATGCGGACAGCCCAGCACCTGCTCTGGTAGCGGAACGGGCACGGGGGGGGGGG
>NW_005054745.1:106555-107093 GCF_000277835.1 Geospiza fortis | reverse complement strand
ACCAGCAAGAGCAGTCCCCATCCCCAGGTCCCCTCATCCCGGGCACTGAGGGGACACGGGTGGCTTGGGGACCCTGCTGTCCCTTCCCCTCTCCAAGGGGCCACCGGGATGGATGGCAGGGAAAAGGGACAGGGGGTGACAAACAGGACGTTCCCAGCGCTCGGATTTTATTCTTGTCCCGGGGTTTCCCAGCCCGGAGGTGTCACCTGGCGCGTGAGGTGGTGACAAGGATCCATGGGGAAGGGACGAGGAGCTGGAATGGGGCCGGGGGATCCCCGGGGGGGTCCCTGGGTCCAGCCAGGATGGGGACATTCCAGCGGCCACAGCTGGCCTGGGGTCGCAGAGCCACCGGGTCAGGACGCTCCATCCATCTGGAAAAGGTTGGGAGTGGCTGGGGACACCCTGTCTGTGTCTGGGGACACCCTGTCCTCGGCAGGAGACACCCTGTCTATGGCTGGGGACACTTTGTGCATGGTTGGGGACATCCCGCCTGTGTCTGGGGACACCCCGTCCTCGGCAGGGGGCACCCCCTCCCCGG
>NW_005054745.1:102358-105511 GCF_000277835.1 Geospiza fortis | reverse complement strand
CGTCTGTGGTGGCACCACGGGGCCACCAGGCCGGGCCTGATCCCGGATCCACATCCCATTCCCACACTGGGGATTCCTGGAAGGGACCCCCGAGAGCGCAGGGGACCCCAGGGCTGTCCCCAGGGCTGTCCTAGTGATGTCCCCAGGGCTGTCCCCAGGGCTGTCCCCAGGGATGTCCCAGTGATGTCCCCAGGGCTGTCCCCACCTGTGGCAGGTCCTGTTTGCTGCTCAGCTCCAGGGTGTCCTCGGCGCGGGACCAGCTCCGGAACTTCCTGAACCTGCCAGGGAGCACAGGGAGCTGCCACCACCCCGGGGTCCTTGTCACCGTGCCAGGGTCATTGTCCCACACCAGGGTCCTTGTCACCATCCCAGGGTCACTGTCCCACCACCCTGTTGTCATTGTCATTGTGCCAGGGTCATTGTCCCACCACCCTGGGGTCATTGTCACCACCCCAGGGTCACTGTCCCACCCTGGGGTCCTTGTCACCGTGCCAGGGTCACTGTCCCACCACCCTGTTGTCATTGTCATTGTGCCAGGGTCACTGTCCCACCACCCCAGGGTCCTTGTCACCATCCCAGGGTCACTGTCCCACCACCCTGTTGTCATTGTCACCACCCCAGGGTCACTGTCCCACCACCCCGGGGTCCCTGTCCCCTGATCCCGGGGTCCCTGTGTCACCCTGGGGTCCCTGTCCCCCCATCCCAGGGTCCCTGTCCCCTGATCCCGTGGTCACTGTGCCACCCCCCAGGTGTCCCTGTCCCCCCACCCTGCCCCATCCAGGACGTCACCTGGGCCACACCTTCAGGGCCAGCAGGGCCACGGTGCCGATGGCCACGATGGCCACGAACAGCCCGGACAGGACACGGAAGGTCCTCAGGTGGCTCAGAGCTGGGGACAGAGATGGGGACAGTGCCAGCAGGGACCCCCCAGACCTCGGGGTGCCCCAAAAGGGATGAAGGGGACACTGGGGGGTGACAAAGTGGGGGACAGGCAGCATTTGGGGTGAGGACATACATGGGGTGAAGTCACAGGTGGGGACAATTGCTGCTCCTGGCTGTCACTGTCCCCTGTCCTAAAGGCCACCCTACCAGATGTCCCCAACACAGCCACAAGTGCCACCCTCATATTTTGCTGTTTGTTCCCATTCCATGTCGCAATTCCAGGGATTTTTTTGGGATCTCCGTGTCCCCATTGAGGCTCCAGCCCCACTCACTGGACATTGAAGTCAGCACCGGCTGTGGTGTTGCCCAGGGTGCCACTGTCCCCTGTCCTAAGGGCCACCCTACCATGGACAGGAGATGTCCCCAACACAGCCACAAGTGCCACCCTCACATTTTGCCATTTGATCTCATTCCATGTCCCAGTCCCAGGGATTTTTTGGGATTCCCTCCAGCTCCACTCACTGTGGACATCAAAATCAGCGCTGGCCGTGGCGTTGCCCAGGGTGCCACTGTCCCCTGTCCTAAAGGCCACCCCACCAGGGACAGGAGATGTCCCCAACACAGCCACAGGTGTCACCCTCATATTTTGCCATTTGACCCCACTCTGTTTCCCAATTCCAGGGATTTTGTTGGGATTTCCTCCGGCCCCATTCACTGTGGACATCGAAGTCAGCGCTGGCCATGACATTGCCCACGGTGCCACTGTCCCCCGTCCTAAGGGCCACCCTACCAGATGTCCCCAACACAGCCACAAGTGCCACCCTCATATTTTGCCATTTGTTCCCATTCCATTTCCCAATTCCTGGGATTTTTTGGGATTCCCTCCGTCCCCACTCACTGTGGACATCGAAGTCAGCGCTGGCCGTGGCGTTGCCCAGGGCGTTGGTGGCCATGCACACGTAGCGTCCCCCAGCCGCTGTCCCCAAGGCCACCAGCTCCACGCGCAAGGCGTTGTGCGAGGGGGTGGCCCGCACCCCCGGGGGGACAGCGGGGGACAGGCTGGTGGCCAGGAGGTGGCCGTGGTGCAGCAGGGCCAGCGAGGAGGGCGGGTGGCTCTGCGCCGTGCACAGCACGATGGCCCTGTGTCCGTTCTGGTTCTCCAGGAAGGTGCTCACTGACACGGCCCGAGGGGGGTCTATGAGGGGACAGCAAGGGTGGCAGCGGGACACGGGGTGGGACAGCCTGGCCTGGCTGGCCAAAAGTGGTTTAAAGTGGCCCTGGATCTGTCCCATCCCGCTCATCCCGGTGCTGGGGGTTCAAACCCTCTCCAGTCCTTGTCTTGCCACCCCAAAGCTGGAGAACCTTCCTGACTTGGAGCTTCTGGGCTCCAAATATGAATTTTGGGGAGCAATCTTAAAAAAAAAACCCAATTCCTTTCCCAAAAGCTTCCTAACACATCCCTCCTCCAGCCTGGATCATCGTCACACCCTCTGCTCCACCTCCAGCTGGAGAACCCCTCAGGTTGGAGCTTCTTGGCTCCAAATCCAACTTCTGAAGGACCAATCCTAAAAAGTCCCCTAAAATCCCTTTCCCATGTCACCAAGAGCTTCCTAACTCATCCCTTCTCCATCCTGGGTCATCCCCACCCCATCCATCCCTGCCCTGGTGGCTTCCCTGTTCCCCAGCCCCTCATTCCACTCCCAACCAGAAAATTCCTCAGCTCTGGAGCTTTTTGCCCCCAAATCTGCCTTAAAAAAAAAAACCCAAAATCTCCAAAAGGAGAGGAGCAGGGCAGGAAGAGGAAGAGGAGGAAACTCCCCTTGCCCTTGTGGAGGTGACACGAGTGACCTGGGGGACACGCAACTTGGAGGAGCTGGGGTCACTCACAGAGGACACTGAGGCTGAGGGGGACGGAGGTGGCCGTGCCCCACGTCCCGCTGGCCTGGCACTGGTAGGAGCCGGCGTCGGCGCTGGACACGGGGCTGAGGACGAAGGAGCCGGACGGTCCCTCCCAAAGCCACCGCCCGTCGCGGTACCACGTGTAGTTGACACCTTTGTCCCCCCAGGCGGTGGCCGAGCAGCTCATGGTGGCCTTGGTGCCCTCGGCGACCTCCTGCGAGGGCTCCACCGTCAGCGTGACCCCTGAGGAGCGACATCGGGGGCTCCAGCAATGCCCACGGGGACAACGCCGCACCTTGGCCCCTTGGGGACGCGGGGACACCTCACCTGGCACCTGCAGGTGCAGGGACGCGGTGGCCGAGCCGCGGCTGT
>NW_005054745.1:98256-101862 GCF_000277835.1 Geospiza fortis | reverse complement strand
AGCCGTAGAGCCCCGCGTCGGAGCGGTGGCCGCGGAGCGCCAGCGAGGGCTCGGCTCCTTCTGTCACCCACCGCCCGTTCTTGAACCACGTGTAGAGCGTCCCCGGCTGCGCCTGAGGGGCCTGGCACGTCAGGGTCACCTCTGTCCCCTCCGCCACCTCGGCCGAGGGTCGCACCAGCACTCTGGTGGCTGCGGGGAGCGGATTTTGGTCACGTTTTCCCTTTGACCCCCCAGCCCCAAATTGGTGTCCCCAACTTCCAGCTCTTCCAAAATTGGGTACCCCAAACCCAGCACCCTTCAACGCCCCACTGGCAGTGTCCCCAGGCCCTTGTCCCCCTCCTCACCTTGCACGCGGAGCGTGAGGGACGCGTGGGTGTCGCCGAGGGCGCTCCGTGCCTGGCACTCGTATTCACCCTCATCCTCCTCGGAGGCTTCCCGGAATTCCAAGCGCAGCGCGTTGGGAGAGGGGGACACACGGATGCTCTGCCGGGGGCTGTCACCTCCTCTGGGGGGGCTGGAGGCCACCGGGTGTCCCCCCCTGAGCAGGGTGAGCTGTGCCGGGGGGTGGCTGTCCACGGCGCACAGCAGGATGGTGGCCGTCCCCTGGCTGCTCTCCACGAAGGATTGCAGCCTCCCATTCCTGGGGGGATCTGCGGGGCGGGAAAAACATTGAGAATGGGATAATTGTGGAATTGGTTGGGCTGGGAAAGCCTTCTAAGCTCATGGAGTCCAGGTGTCCCCACAGCTCTGCCCAGGCCACCGCTGAGTGCGTCCCCAGGTGCCACATCCCAAGGATGGAACTCCACCGCTGTGCTTTCCAGGAGGGAAAATTCCAAAATTTCCAATATCCAACCAAAATTTCCAATATCCAGCCAAAATTCCCAATATCCAGCCAAAATTTCCAATATCCAGTCAAAATTCCCAATATCCAGCCAAAATTTCCAATATCCAACCAAAATTCCCAATATCCAACCAAAATTTCCAATATCCAACCAAAATTCCCAATATCCAGCCAAAATTCCCAATATCCAACCAAAACTTCCCCTGGCACAGCTTTGAGCCGTGTCCCTTTGTCCTGTCCCTGTTCCCCACCTGCTGGCTGTCCCCTCCTCTCAGGAGCTGTGCGGAGCCACAAGGTCCCCATTTATCCAACCCTCCTGTCAAACCTTAAAACTTTTCTACAAATCCATTTCCAACACCCCCTGATCCCCCTTTTCTCCAGGCTGAGCCCCTTTCCCAGCTCCCTCAGCTTTTCCTGTTGCTCCAACTCCTTCATGCCAGGGATTCCCCATGCTCCAGAGCCTCCGTCCCACACCCATCAGGAGGATTTATAAATTAACACCATCTTTTTCTCATAAAAAAGGGGAAAAAATATTTCTCACGTTCTGACTCGCAACAACATTTTTTCCTCTTTTTTTTTTTTTTTTAAGCAAAGTCTGGTTTTAATTTTCCCAGTCAGGGATTAAAAAAAAAGTCCTAAATGCAGCATCAAAGCCAAGGATTTTCCTGCTGGGTTTGGTGTGGAGCACGAGGAAACTTGGAGAAGGTTTTGGTGTGTCTGGGCAGGTCTGGGGTGTAAATCTTGGCTTAATTATCCTCTGGAATACATTTTTTGAGCTCCCCTAATTAATTAATCCACCCTAAATTAAACCAGGCCTTACTGCCCCATCTCTCCAGCCGCGGGAACCGACCGAGGGGTGACACCAAGTGACACCAAGGTGCCCTTGGGGACTCACAGAGGACGTTGAGGGTGGCAGGGGTGGCACTGTGGTTCCGGGCGGGGGTCTGTACAGAGCAGTGGTAGGAGCCGGCGTCGGAGGCGGTGACCCCAGGGAAGGTGAGATTTTGGGAAGAGCCGGTGCCTAGCCACACCTGGTTCCGGTACCAGGTGTAGCTCAGCACGTCCCGGTCCCCTCCTGCCACCGCGCAGGTGAGGGTGGCAGTGTCCCCTTCGCGCACGTCTGGGGACGGCCAGATCCAGACGTGGGCGGCTGCACGGAAGGGGAGGAAAAATGGTGATCACTCAATGTCCAGGAAAAAGTGGTGATCCCTCAATTTCCAGGAAAAAGTGGTGATCCCTCAATTTCCAGAAAAAGTGGTCATCCCTCAGTTCCAGGAAAAAAGTAGGGATCCCTCACTTCCAGGAAAAAGTGGTGATCAATCAGTTTCCAGAAAAAAGTGGTGATCCCGCACTTTCCAGGAAAAGGTGGGGATTCCTAAATTTCCAGGAAAAATTGATGATTCCTTCAATTTCCAGGAAAAAGTGGTGATCCCGCACTTTCCAGGAAAGTGGTGATCCCTCAGTTTCCAGGAAAAAGTGGGGATCCCTCAGTTTCCAGGAGAAAGTGGTGATACCGCATTTTCCAGGAAAAGGTGGGGATCCCTAAATTTCCAGGAAAAATTGATGATTCTTCAATTTCCAGGAAAAAGTGGTGATCCCGCACTTTCCAGGAAAAGGTGGGGATTCCTAAATTTCCAGGAAAAATTGATGATTCCTTCAATTTCCAGGAAAAAGTGGTGATCTCTCAATTTCAGGAAAAGTGGTGATCCCCCAGTTTCCAGGAAGAAGTGGTGATCCCCCAATTTCCAGGAAGAAGTGGTGATCCCCCAATTTCCAGGAAGAAGTGGGGATCCCTCAATTTCCAGGAAGAAGTGGTGATCCCTCGATTTCCAGAGTGGGAAAGTCAGGGAGTTGCAGAGCAGTAAAAACAGGGAATGGCCACCACAGCCCACAGGTGATACCATGGATTTGTTTGGGATGCTTCATCCCTGGAAGTGTCCAAGGCCAGGTTGGACGGGGCTTGGAGTAGCCTGGGATAGTGGGAGGTGTCCCTGTCCATGGCAGGGGTGGGATTGATGGGATTTAAGGTCTCTCCCAACCCAAACCACTCCATGATTCCATGGTACCATGATTCCATGACTACATGGTTCCATGATTCCATGGTTCCATGATTCCATGGTTCCATGATTCCGTGGTTCCATGGGTCCATGGTTCCATGATTCCATGATTCCATGATTCCGTGATTCCGTGGTTCCATGGTTCCATGATTCCGTGGTTCCATGGTTCCATGATTCCATGATTCCATGGTTCCATGGTTCCATGGTTCCATGATTCCATGGTTCCATGGTTCCATGATTCCGTGGTTCCATGGTTCCATGATTCCATGATTCCATGGTTCCATGGTTCCATGGTTCCATGATTCCATGGTTCCATGATTCCATGGTTCCATGATTCCGTGGTTCCATGGTTCCATGATTCCATGGTTCCATGATTCCCAGGGTGATGGCAGCAGGGCGGTGCCATGGATGGACACAGCAAAGCCAGCCCTTGGAATCACATCCAAGCAGAGCCCTGTCCCTTTGCCACACGCCCGGGGCATCTGCAGCTCTCTGGGAATACCTCCATCCCCACAAACATGGATTTTCCCCATTTCCCCCCCCATTTTCATCCTCTCCATCCTATTCCAGCTGCTCTCCATACTCCCTCCTCCATTCCCATCCTCCCCCATCCCTTCATCTCATCTCCATAACCCCAGTTCCATCACTCCATCTGCTGCCTGCAGCTCTCCATCCCATCCCATCCCATCCCATCCCATCCCATCCCAT
>NW_005054745.1:95127-98096 GCF_000277835.1 Geospiza fortis | reverse complement strand
CACGCCGGCCCCACGGAGGCTCCAGGAATGTGCTGAGCACCGGCGCCCGCGGGGGGTCTGACCAGGAGGGCGGGAGAGACCTGAGGATGCACCCAGAGACCCCCGGGACCCAGCGAGGTGCCAGCGTCCAACAGGGTGCCATCGGTGCCATCCCATCGGTGCCATCCCATTGGTGCCATTCCAGTGGCACCATCCCATTGGTGCCATCTCCTTGGCACCATCCTATCTCAGCATCATTCCAGTGGTGCCATCCTGTTGGCACCATCCCAATGGCATCATTCCAGTGGTATAATCCCATCTCAATAGCACCATCCCATCCCATCCCATCCCATCCCATCCCATCCCATCCCATCCCATCCCATCCCATCGCATTTCTTCCCCATCTCATTTTATCCCACCCCATTTCATCTCAATTCTATCTCATCCCAAATCAGCCCAATTCCTTCCCATCCCAAATTCCCATCCATCCATCCATCCATCCATCCATCCCATCCCATCCCATCCCATCCCATCCCATCCCCTGGCGGGTCCCACTCACAGCAGACGCTCAGGGTGACAGCAGGGGACACGCTGGTCCCTGCGGAGCCCTGGGCCCGGCAGTGGTAGAGCCCGGTGGCAGTGCTGGTGACATGGGACAGCACAAGGACACTGTCAGGACCCTCCTGCAGCCACTTGCTGTCCTTGTACCAGGAGTAGACGGTGTCACTCGGTGGCTCTCCTGCCACCTGGCACAGCAGGGACACGTTGTCACCTTCCAGCACCTCCGAGGACGGTGAGATCAGGACTCGGGTGGCTGGAGCGGGGACAGTGCCAGCTCAGAGGGGACAGGGCAGAGCTTGGCACTGCCGGTGTCCCCTCGTCACTTCCATAACCTGTGGGGTGCGATATTCCCACTCTGTCCAAGGATTTGGGACAGCTCCGATGCGATATTGGGGCTCCCTGTCCCCTTAGGGTGTCCCCAACTCCTCCTGGAGATGCCCAGGGCTGAGGGGGTGCAATACAGGCAGGGGGTGGCACTGGGAGAGGTCTGGTGGCACTGGGAGGGATCTGGTGGCATTTGGAGTGCAGACATGAGGTCATTCCCATTGGGAAGGGGAAAGGAGAAAGGGGAAAAGAGGGAAAGGGGAAAAGGGGAAAGGGGAAAAGGGGAAGGGGGAAAGGAAGGAGAAGGGGAAAGGAGAAAGGGGAAAGGGAAAGGGGGAAAGGGGAAGGGGAAAGGAGAAAGGGGAAAAGAGGGAAAGGGGAAAAGGGGAAAGGGGAAAAGGGGAAGGGGGAAAGGAAGGAGAAGGGGAAAGGAGAAAGGGGAAAGGGAAAGGGGGAAAGGGGAAGGGGAAAGGAGAAAGGGGAAAAGAGGGAAAGGGGAAAAGGGGAAAGGGGAAAAGGGGAAGGGGGAAAGGAAGGAGAAGGGGAAAGGAGAAAGGGGAAAGGGAAAGGGGGAAAGGGGAAGGGGAAAGGAGAAAGGGGAAAAGAGGGAAAGGGGAAAAGGGGAAAGGGGAAAAGGGGAAGGGGGAAAGGAAGGAGAAGGGGAAAGGAGAAAGGGGAAAGGGAAAGGGGGAAAGGGGAAGGGGAAAGGAGAAAGGGGAAAAGAGGGAAAGGGGAAAAGGGGAAAGGGGAAAAGGGGAAGGGGGAAAGGAAGGAGAAGGGGAAAGGAGAAAGGGGAAAGGGAAAGGGGGAAAGGGGAAGGGGAAAGGAGAAAGGGGAAAAGAGGGAAAGGGGAAAAGGGGAAAGGGGAAAAGGGGAAGGGGGAAAGGAAGGAGAAGGGGAAAGGAGAAAGGGGAAAGGGAAAGGGGGAAAGGGGAAGGGGAAAGGAGAAAGGGGAAAAGAGGGAAAGGGGAAAAGGGGAAAGGGGAAAAGGGGAAGGGGGAAAGGAAGGAGAAGGGGAAAGGAGAAAGGGGAAAGGGAAAGGGGGAAAGGGGAAGGGGAAAGGAGAAAGGGGAAAAGAGGGAAAGGGGAAAAGGGGAAAGGGGAAAAGGGGAAGGGGGAAAGGAAGGAGAAGGGGAAAGGAGAAAGGGGAAAGGGAAAGGGGGAAAGGGGAAGGGGAAAGGAGAAAGGGGAAAAGAGGGAAAGGGGAAAAGGGGAAAGGGGAAAAGGGGAAGGGGGAAAGGAAGGAGAAGGGGAAAGGAGAAAGGGGAAAGGGAAAGGGGGAAAGGGGAAGGGGAAAGGAGAAAGGGGAAAAGAGGGAAAGGGGAAAAGGGGAAAGGGGAAAAGGGGAAGGGGGAAAGGAAGGAGAAGGGGAAAGGAGAAAGGGGAAAGGGAAAGGGGGAAAGGGGAAGGGGAAAGGAGAAAGGGGAAAAGAGGGAAAGGGGAAAAGGGGAAAGGGGAAAAGGGGAAGGGGGAAAGGAAGGAGAAGGGGAAAGGAGAAAGGGGAAAGGGAAAGGGGGAAAGGGGAAGGGGAAAGGAGAAAGGGGAAAAGAGGGAAAGGGGAAAAGGGGAAAGGGGAAAAGGGGAAGGGGGAAAGGAAGGAGAAGGGGAAAGGAGAAAGGGGAAAGGGAAAGGGGGAAAGGGGAAGGGGAAAGGAGAAAGGGGAAAAGAGGGAAAGGGGAAAAGGGGAAAGGGGAAAAGGGGAAGGGGGAAAGGAAGGAGAAGGGGAAAGGAGAAAGGGGAAAGGGCAAAGGGCAAAGGGAAAAGGGAAAAGGGAGAAGGGAAAAGGGAAAAGAGAAGGGGACAGTGAAGGGAAAGGGAATGGGAAAGGAGGCAGAGAAGGGAAAAGGGGAAAGGGGAAAGGGGAAAGGGGAAAAGGAAAAGGGAAAAGGGAAAAGGGGAAGGGGGAAAGGAGAAAGGGGAAAGGGGAAACAGAAGAGGATGGTGAAGGGAAAGGAAACAGAAAAGGAAAAGGAAAAAGGGGAAATTGAAAGGAAAAGGGGAAAGGGGAAGAGAATGGGAAGTGAAAAGGGAAACAGAAGGGAAGGGGGAAGGGAAAAGGGGAAATTGAAAGGGAAAGGAAAAGGGGAGAAGGGGAAGAGAAGGGC
>NW_005054745.1:91602-95090 GCF_000277835.1 Geospiza fortis | reverse complement strand
GGAGCGCCCGGCCTGCCGCCCGCGGTGCTGGCCTGGCACCGGTAGAGCCCAGCGTCCCTGCTGACCACCGGCTGCAGCACCAGCGAGGTGGCCGAGCCCGTGGAGATCTGCTGCCCGTTGTGGTACCAGGTGACGTTGGGGACAGCCGTGGAGCCGCTGCTCAGGTGGCAGGTGAGGGTGGCATTGTCACCCTCCAGCACATGGGGAGACGGGGACACGGTGACATTGGCAGCTGTGGGAAGGAGGAAACGGGGTCTGGTGTCAATGGTGGGGTGACAACCCCCCAAAGCCACCAAAGGACAGCGTGGCTACCCCAGAGGGCAAATTCCAGCTGATCCCACCGGGTCATGGTGGGGACAACTCTGAGCCTGGCAGTGCCACCAGCCCCCGGACATCTCTTGGCCACATTTTGCTCGGTGTTCCTGTCACACAGAGCCAGGGAATCCCCACCAGGGGCTGGAATGTCATGGGAGAGCCACCATGTCTGGATTTCATAGACACGTGACATTTCCATGTGACATTTCCATGTCTGGATTTCATGGACATGTGGCATTTCCATGTGACATTTCCATGTCTGGATTTCATGGACATGTGACTTTTCCATGGGACGTGTCCATGTCTGGATTTCATGGACATGTGACATTTCCGTGTGGCATTTCTATGTCTGGATTTTGTGGACATGCGACATTTCCATGTGGCATTCCCATATCTGTATTTCATGGACATGTGGCATTTCCATGAGACATTTCCATGTCTGGATTCCATGTGACATTTCTGCCCCTCTTGCCACCATCTCCTGAGCTTGCCTCCTCCCCTGGCATTCCCTTTCCATGCTCCCCTCCCTCACATTTCCATGTCTGGATTTTATGGACATGTGACATTTCCATGTGATATTTCCATGTGACATTTCCATATCTGTATTTCATGGACATGTGACATTTCCATGTGGCATTTCCATGTCCGGATTTATGGACATGTTACATTTCCATGTGGCATTTCCATGTCTGGATTTTGTGGACATGTGACATTTCCATGTCTGGATTTTATGGATATGTGACATTTCCATGTGATATTTCCATGTGACATTTCCATATCTGTATTTAATGGACATGTGACATTTCCATGTGGCATTTCCTTGTAGTGTTTCCGTTTCTGGATTTCATGGACATGTGACATTTCCATGTGGCATTTCCATGTCTGGATTTTGTGGACATGCGACATTTCCATGCGACATTTCCATGTCTGGGTTTCATGGACATGTGGCATTTCCATGCGACATTTCCATGTGGCATTTCCATGCAACATTTCCATGTGGCATTCCCATATCTGTATTTCATGGACATGTGGCATTTCCATGTGACATTTCCATGTCTGGATTTCATGGACATGACATTTCCATGAGACATTTCCATGTCTGGATTCCATGTGACATTTCTGCCCCTCCTGCCACCATCTCCTGAGCTTGCCTCCTCCCCTGGCATTCCCTTTCCATGCTCCCCTCCCTCAGAACACTCCCAGATGCCACAATCCTGTCCCCTGTCCCCTGTCCCCACTCACTGTCAGCCTTGAAATCCACCGTGGCGCTGGCGCTTCCTTGGGAATTCCCAGCCTGGCACACGTAAATCCCCTCATCCTCCACCACCACATCCTGGATTTCCACCTTCAGGCTGTTGTAGGACCTGGTGACGTGGACCCTGGGGCTGGTGGCTTGGGGACAGCCCTGGGTGCAGGCGATGGCCTCGTCCCCTCTCCGGAGGGTGAGGCTGGACTCGGGATCGCTCTCCACGGAGCACTGGATGATGCCCAGGCGCCCGCCCTGGCTCTGCAGGAACGAGCTCAGCACCGGCTGCCTCGGGGGGTCTGTGGGGGAAAACTGGGCCCGTGAGGTCGGGAGAACTCCCAGAATCCAAGGGACGGACGCTTCCAGCCTGATCAGCCAGGTTGGATGGGGTTTGGAATAATTTGGGACAGTGGGAGGTGTCCCTGCTAAGGGGAGAGGGGTCGGAATGAGAAGGGCTTTGAGGTCCCTCCCAAGCCAATCCAGGGACAAAACACCACTGGATCCATCGGGAAAACACTCAGAATCCAAGGGATTGATGCTCCCAGTGCTGCCAGAGAAACTCTTGGACATCCAGGTTGGACCTGGTCTGGTGGGAGACGCCTGTGCCCATAGCAGGGGGGTCAGAATGAGGTGGGCTTTGAGACCCCCCAAACCCAAACCATTTGTGGATGTACAATCATTAAAATTCTTGAGAAGGTGGGAATTCTCCAAATTCCTCCTCCCCAGAACTCCCAGATTTACCCACCAAAGGGAATTTTTCACCCTCCCCACATTCCTGCCCCAAGAGCTCCTTGGCCGTGGCTGGTGGGGATGGGGGAAACCTCTGGGTGGGACCACCCCCAGCCCAGCCCCAGGACCCTTTGGAATTCCCACGGGACACTCACAGAGCACTCGGAGCGGGACAGCCTCCGACGTGTCGCTGCTGTTCCTGCTCCGGACCTGGCACTGGAAGGCGCCGGCGTCGTCCCCGCGGACGGACGGGAATTCCAAGGTTGGGAACGAGCTCTCCTGGAGCCTCCGGCCGTTCCTGTACCAGGCGTAGAGCGGCTCCTCTTCCATGTCCCCTGTCCCCACGCAGGTCAGGGTGACCGCGGTCCCCTCCGTCACCGTCTCCGAGGGCTGGATCAGGAGCCCAGCAGCTGGAGGAGGGGTGGGAGAAGGATTTCAGGGAACAGAGAAATCCTTCCTGTGGATCCATCCAGCCGCAATTCCCTGTTGGGTTTCCCTGAGTCCCCTCCCTCACCGTGGGTCTTTGGGGGGGTGACATTCCCTGGGGACACTGCACAGGCCAATGGGGCCTTTCCTGACCCTTTCCCGCTTTTTCCAAGTGCCAGGTTCATCCAGGTGGCTTTTTCCCAGGACAGACCCTGTCCCCTCTTCCTGCTGGCTGGGCCTTGTCCGACTCCCAGCTCCCAACTGGGAAACCCAAATCCAGGTTTGGTTTCTCTGGAATTGGACTTTGATATCTCTTTTGGGGTTTTTTTGGGATCCTAAAGGATGTTCCTCTTGGACATGGATTTGGGGAGACTTTTCTCTCCTTCTGCTGCCTCTGTCGCCCCAAATTATCCAGACTTGGGGTTCAGGGGACAGTGACTGGTGTGGATGGATGGGGCAGAAAAATTTGGATAAATTTACTGATTTTTGGCATTTCCTGAAACAAAACCCAGGAGCATCTCCATCTCCAAAAGCAGCTCTGATCCCGCTAAGGAGGGGACACCACACAGCCCCCAGGACACTGATGTCCCCCAGTGCCACCACAGGGGTCCCCCAAACTCTGCGAGCTGCCTGTCCCCCCAGTTTTTGGGGGTTCACCATCACCCCAAACCCAGGAGCAGCAGTGTCACCCGGGGACTCACCGCGAGTCACCAGGACCTTGGTGGCACTGGCATTGCCGTGGACGTTGCTGGCGGTGCAGACACACTTCCCG
>NW_005054745.1:80980-91405 GCF_000277835.1 Geospiza fortis | reverse complement strand
GAGGGTGGGATTTTGGGGTGGATCTGTGGGATGGGAGAGGATGCTGAGGTTGGGATGTCCTCATGGTGTGGTCACGGGAAAATCCAAAAAGTGGTTTGAGTTGGAGGGGACATTAAATCCCAGCTGGTCCCATGGGCAGGGACACCTTCTCCTAGCCCAGGTGTCTCCAACCTCCATCCAACCTGGCCTTGGGCACTTCCAGGTGTGGGAAGTGTCCCCCTACCCAACCTGGATGTCACAATCTGCTTGTCCCGTGTGTCACTGGGTCAGATTTACCCCAAAATTGTCACAACCAACCCGTGGCTGGGTTATTTTCCCCCTGAAAACCTCCCGAGCTGTTCTTACCCCGCTGGATTCTCCATGAAAAACCTCCCCAAATCTTATGGAATGGAGGGGATTAATGGCAGATGCTGCAATGGACACGTCCCAAATGTCACTTTGTGTCACCTTCACACCTGCCTCGTGGCCAAAATTTGTTGTATTCCCATAAAATTCAACCAACAGAGTTGACCCCCCTTTATCTACCCCTAGGGCGCTCAGGAGGAGGTTTTGCCGTGAATTTTTTGGGGGATTTCCTGGATTTTGTGGGGTTTGCAGAGCCCCACGCGGCAGGAGCTGGTGGCACTCACATGTCACGCTGAGGCTGATGGCCTGGGCCGTGTCGCTGCCCTGGCTGTTGGTCACTCGGCAGGAGTAGTAGCCAGCGTCACCGGCGGCCACCGCGGGGAAGAGGAGGGTGTGGGCCGGGCCCTCCTTGAGCCACGCGCTGTTCTTGAACCAGGTGTAGGTCAGCTCCTCGGGGTGTCCCTCCCGCCCGGGGACATCGCAGGACAAGGTGGTGGCCGTCCCCTCGAGCACCTCGGCCGCGGGGCTGGCCGAGATCTCTGCGGCTGAGGGAGAAGGGACACATTCAGCACGGCCCTGGGGACAGGAAAACAGATCCCCCATCCCAAATCCCCCATTCCAGAGCCTGGGAGAAGATGGAAGCCCCAACAACAGAGCTGGGGGACGTTTGGGTTTGTCCCCCGCCACCAGCTGGGGACACCTGGCTTTAGAGCAAAGCCCCGGGGGCCAGACTCATGGCGGGTGGGGAAGGGTCTTTCACCTCTCAGGGGGGGCTCGGGGGGTTTGGGGGAGCACAGGGACCCGTCTGGGGGGAGATGATCCCTGTGGGATTCCAGCTCAGGCAGGGAAGGCTGGGATTTGTCTTTGCTGTGGGATCTGGTGGGAAGAGGAGACTCTTCCCTTCCCTGTGGGGGTGGAATTCCCAGAGAAGCTGTGGCTGCTCCTGGATCCCTGGAAGTGCCCCAGGTCGGGCTGGGCATGGCCTGGATCCACCTGGGATAGCAGGAAGTGCCCCTGCCCACAGCAGGGGTGGGAATGATCCCTAACGTCCCTTCCCACCATGGCGCTGGATCTCCACAAGCTCCCAACCCCTTCCCAGCTCTGCTCCCTGTCCTGGGGCTGGAAATCCCTCTCTGTTTTCTGGGATCACCAAGAGATGGGGACACACGCGTGGCACGACGGGGCCTGCACGGACACCCCAATTCCCAGACCTCCAGCAGCACCAGCCGCCTCCATCCCAGTCCGTGCCACCCCAGTGTGGCCCACTCAGCCAGGTCCCACCCCAGCAGAGCTCCCGTAGCACTCACAGAACACGCGGAGGGTGACAGGAGGTGACACCCCGGTGCCCAGGGCATTCCGGGCCTCGCAGTGGTACCGCCCGTGGTCCTCACGGCGCACCCCCGGCAGGGCCAGCACCCGCTCGGTGCCCACGGCCACCCCAGCCTTGTACCAGTGGTACCCCGAGACTGGGGGGTGGCTGCTGCCAACCTCACAGCTCAGGGTCACCGCGTCACCCATGCCGATGTTCCCTGAGGAAGGGCTCAGCGACACCCGCGTGTCCTTGGGGGCGTCTGCGGGGGACACAGAGGGACGTGGTGGGCACAGGGCACTGTCACCACCCTGGGGAGGTGCGTGGCAGGAGGTGGCACCTAAGGGACAGATGTGGCCAGGGAGCAGGAAAGGGAGGTGGCACCCGAGGGACAGGTGTGGCCAGGGAGCAGGAAAGGGAGGTGGCACCTAAAGGACAGATGTGGCCAGGGAGCAGGAAAGGGAGGGAGAAGCAGGAGGAAAATGCTGCAGGGAAGGAGGGGGTGGCAGGAAGGGGGATGTGGCCATGGTGGTAGTGACAGAGGTGTCCCCTGTCCCCGCCCCACGTACGCCTGACCCGCAGCACCACCTCCGCGCTCGCCCTCTTGGAGCCGTCGGAAACCACGCAGAGCAGCTTCTTGGAATGGTCCTTCCAGGTGAAGGAGCTGGTCAGGGTCACCTGGTGGCTGACCCCGCTGGTGTCCAGCTGGACGTGGCTGGACACCTGGGACACCTGGGGGTCGTAGCCCTCCCAGCGCAGGACGGTGTCACCCCTGGGACAAAAGTAGGGCGTGGAGCACTCCAAGGTGGACCTTTGTCCCTCGGTCTGCTCCTCGCTGCTGGCGACACTGGGACGCTCCAGATCCTCTGGGGTGGAGAGCAGAGGGCAGGATGACCACATGGAATGGGGCAAGAAGGGAATTTTTTTGGGAATTTCGGCGTTTTACCCACCCGAAACGCTCAGGGTCACATCCCGCGACGCCGACCAGCGGTCGCCGTTGATGATCTCGAAGCGGAACCTGTAGAGGCCGCTGTCCCCCGGTGTCACCCCCCGCAGCAGCAGGGTGCAATTCCGGGCCATGGGGTCCCCCAGGAGCTGGGAACGACCCCCGAAACGGGAATCCACATCCTGGGGGGGAGCCGAGGGCTGTGCCAGGGAAAATCGGGATCAGGGAGCCAGAAGCGTCCCCACTTCCCCCAGGACACGTTGGGGCCATGTCACCTGTGCTAGATGGGGGAAGGTGGGAGAGGAGGCGGGATTTGGGATAAACCCCCCCCAAGAGGAGGTTTTGGGGTGGAGAAGCATCCCCACTTCCCCCAGGACACGTTGGGGACATGTCACCTGTGCTAGATGGGGAAGGTGGGAGAGGAGGCGGGATTTGGGATAAACCCCCCCAAGAGGAGGTTTTGGGGTGGAGAAGGGGGAGATAACCGGGAAAAGCTGGATCTTTTGGGCCTAAATAACGAGGAAAAAGGGGAAAGAGACATCCTGGGGTCCCAAATTTATTTCCTCACCCCAGCGCCTTGTCCTTGCTGCCATGGCCTGGCTGTCCCCTTGTCACCCCATCAGGAGTGTGGGATCATGGCAAATCCCCCCAGGAGCAGCCTTGGGATCCCCCAAATCCCTGCCTGGCTCCTACTCCCACCCACTGGGGCCAATCCCGGCCTCCAGTCCCGCAGGGGACAATCCCAAGGGTGTCACTGTCCCCATACCTGGCGGGACGAGGCTGGCCAGCAGCACGAGGCAGCGGGGCAGGCGCATGGTGGCACTGCCGGGGGACATGGGGGACACGGGGTCACACCGGCACAGGGGACCCTGGGGACAAGAGGAGGTGGCTGAGGACCTTGGAACGGGTGGGATGGATCCCTGTGGGATAAATCCCGCTGGGATCAGGACAGTCCCCAACAGGGGGGAAACAAAGAGGGAAAGGAAAAGGGGAAGAAGGGAGAGGGAAAGAAAAGAAGAAGGAAAGGAAGGAAGGAAGGAAGGAAGGAAGGAAAAAGGGAAAGAAAAAGAAAAATAAAGAAAAAATGAAAAAAGGAATAAAAAAGAAAAGAGGAAAAGAGGAAGAAAAAGAGGAAGAAAAAGAAGAAGAAGAAGAAAAAGAAGAAGAAAAAGAAGAAGATGAAAAATAAATCAAGAAAAAGAAGAAAAAGAAGAAGAAAAAGAAACCAAGAAAAAGAAGAAGAAAAGAAAAAAAAGAAAAAGAAAAAGAAACCAAGAAAAAGAAAATAAGAGGAATACAAAAAAATAAACAGAGAATTATTTAAAACATCTTTGCAGCTCCAGATGAACTCCTGACATTCCTTTCGGTTTCAGCCCTCATCATTCCCTGACAAACCAGAATAATTTCACGCTGAACTTTTTCCCAATATCCCGGAAATCAGCGATCGGATTGCTGCGAGCTCCGATCCTCCTCTGAGCTCTTCTGGGTCTCTCCCTGAGGAACGAGGCCTCTCCCAGCCCCCTTCTCGGGCCTTTCCCTCTCCACCGTTCCCTCCTTCTCCGATACCTCCTTTTCCCACATCTGTATCCAATTTCCTCGCCTCTCCTTGGATTTCGGGCTGGATTTCCCGCTCTGGAGAGCTTTGCTTGGGATTTTTTCCAGACTGTGAGCACAGAGAATGGCTGGGGTGGCCCCTGGGTGTCGATGCTTGGATGGGGGGGACGATGTGAGGCCACAAATTGTCACGGGATTTGTGCCGGAAGAGGAAGGAAGAGCCGGGATCCGGCCCCCAACTGGTGCTGGTGCCAAGTTTCGTTTCTTCTCCTGGGTTTCTGCCGGTTTCGATTCCTGAGGGCCCCTGGGGGATCCCTCGGGATGGGGACCCAGCGGGGTCAGCGGCCCGTGGTGGGGCCCTGCTGCTCGGAATTCCAAGGGTTGGAAAGATTTCTAGGAAAACGCTTCTGGTGTGGGGCTTGGGGCGACCTGGGGTGGGGAAGGTGTCCCTGGTGCCCCTAAATGGGATTTAAGGGACGGGTTGGGATGGGAGGGGTGGAAATTTTATCTCATTCCCATGGGCAGGGACATCTCCTGCTGTCCCAGGTGGCTCCAAACCCTGTCCAACCTGGCCTTGGACATTTCCAGGAATGGGGCAGCCGCAGCAAATCTGGGAATTCCATTCCAGAACCTTCCCACCCTCAGAGGGAGGAATTTTTTCCCAATCTCCCAGCTATCCCTGCAGTTCAAAAGTCACTTTTTTGCCACAGCAATGAGCACGGAGAGGGGACATTCCCAGTGTGGGACCCTCCAGCTCCATCACATCCCAAAAACCAGAGAAACAGGGACCATGGGGTGGTGGGACACTGTTCCTCAGGATTAGGGATGGATGCGACCCCCTCCAAGCCTGGATCTGATTCCTGGAGTTCCAGGCATTCCCTGGATGCTGGCAGGAGATGGAGGAGGCTCCTTCCAAAGGAATCCTCCACGAGCCACCCCCACCCCTCATCCCTGTCCCCAGAATTCCCGTCCTTTCCCATCCCTGGAAGACCATGGAAGTTTACCTGGAAGTGCCGGTGGCTCTGGCAGTGCCACCTCCGGAGCGGTGGCATCGGGAAGTCGCCTGTCCCCGCGCTCAGGGACGTCCCTTTATGGGCTGTGGGAGGAGGGTGAGGAGCCCCAAACCGCAGCACTTCCCTCTTCGGAGTCCCCGCTCTGATTTTGGGAAGTGGCGACCGCAGCAGCTTTTCCCCGATTCCATGTTTTCGGGGCCAGGGTGGGTTTGGAGCGCTCCAAGGTTTCTGGGCTGAGGGTCCTGCTGGTGGGGCTGGGGCAGGGCCGGTGTTGCTCCCTGTGGGAACGGTTTGGGATTTGGGCTGATAATTTGGGAATGTTTTTGTTGTGTCTTGGATGGAATCAAGGGCGGCTCTGCCCTCACCCTGCCGGGAAGGGGTTGGGATTGCAAAGGGAACTGGGGGGACATGGCCGGGAAAACTGATCCCAACCCACCCCTGGGGTATCCTGGATCACGTGGCTCCAGGATAAACTGGGAAAGAAGGAAAGGGGAATGTTAGGAGTGATGGTGTTTGTCCTCCTGGGCCACCAAAATGGATCCTGGTTGTCCTGGGAATGCTGAATGCTCTGAGGGCTGGAGCACCTCAGCTCTGGGAGAGCTGGGAATGTTCTCCTGGAGAAGGGAAAATTCCAGGGAATCCTCAGAGTGCCTGGAGGGGCTGCAGGAGAGCTGGAGAGGGACTGGGGACAAGGCCTGCAGGGACAGGAGCCAGGGAATGGCTCCCACTGGGAAAGGGGAGATTGGGCTGGGATCTTGGCAAGGAATTCCTGGCTGGGCTGGAATTCCCAGATTTGCTGGGGCTGCCCCTGGATCCCTGGCAGTGCCCAAGGCCAGGCTGGACACTGGGGCTTGGATCCACCTGGGATGGTAGGAGGTGCCCCCAAAGGCAGGAGAGGGCTCTGCCACTGGGAATTCCCAAAGGAATTCTCAGCTGGGCACCGCGGCTCTGGGGATGTAGAGGCTGATCCAGAGCCCAGCTCTGCCACCTGCAGCAAAGGCACTCGACATGGTGGCACCGGTGGCACTGGTGGCACTGGTGGCACCGGTGGCACTGGCGGCACTGGGCGAGGCTGGCCCGTGGTGACCACTCGGGGTCAATGCCCGACCTTGTGCCCCGGCAGTGTGGGAAAGTGCCCTGCGGGACCTCGGCCCCTCCCGGCCGTGCCAGCGGGTGCTGAGTCAGCAGGGACATGCCCACGGCCCCCGGTGTCCCCATGGTCCCCGGTGTCCCCACGGCCCTCAGTGTCCCCATGGCCCTTGGTGCCACCACGGCCCTCGGTGTCCCCATGGTCCCCAGTGCCCTCCCGGCTGCACTGCCCACTGGGAAATGGTGCCAGACCCCACTGGGGGGTACCGGTGTGGGGCTGTGCCAGGCCTGGGGGATCACGGAGCTGGGAGCTGTGCCAGTCCTGGTGGGCTCTTGGATTTGGGAGCTGTGGGATATTGGATTTGGGAGCTGCGTCAATGCTGGTGGGATCTTGGATTTGGGAACTGTGCCAGCCTTGATGGGCTTCTGGATTTGGGAGCTGTGGGATATTGGATCTGGGAGCTGTGCCAATGCCAGTGGGCTGTTGGATTTGGGAGCTGTGCCAGTCTTGGTGGGATCTTGGATTTGGGACCTGTGCCAGGCCTGGGGGATCCTGGATTTGGGAGCTCTGCCAATCCCGGTGAGCTCTTGGATTTGGGAGCTGTGCCAATGCTGGTGGGCTCTTGGATTGGGGAGCTGTGCCAATCCCAGTGTATTATTGGATTTGGGAGCTGTGCCAGTCTTGGTGGGCTCTTGGAATTTGGGCGTTGTGTGAGTCCGGGTGGGCTTTTGGATTTGGGAAGTGTGCCAAGCCCAGCGGGCTCCTGAATTAGGGAGCTGTGCCAATCCTGGTAGACTCCTGGATTTGGGACCTGTGCCAGTGCTAGTGGGCTTTTGGATCTGGGAGCTGTGCCAGTCCTGATGGCATCGTGGAGACAGGAGTTGTGCCAATCCTGGTGGACTCCTGGATTTGGGAACTGTGCCAATCCTGGTGGGACCATGGAATGGGAGCTGTGCCAGGCCTGTGGGTTCTTGGAGTAGGAAACTGTGCCAGTCCCAATGGACTCTTTGAAATGGGAGTTGTGCCAATCCTGGTGAGTTGCCAGTGTGGGGGTTTTGCCAGTCTGGGCGGGCTTTTGGATTTGGGAGCTGTGCCAGTCCCAGTGGGCTCCTGGATTGGGAGCTGTGCAAGTCTGGGTGGGCTCGTGGATTTGGGAGCTTTGCCAGTCCTTGTGGATTATTGGATTTGGGAGCTGTGCCAGTCCCAGTGGGTTCTGGGATTTGGGAGCTGTGCCAGTCCCAGTAGGTTCTGCAATTTGGGAGCTGTGCCAGTCCTGGTGGGCTCCTGGATTTTGGAGTGTGCCAGTGGCGGTGGGCTCCTGGATTTGGGACCTCTGCCAATCCTGGTGGATTATTGGATTTGGGAGCTGTGCCAGTCCCGGTGGGTTCATGGATTTGGGAGCTGTGCCAGTCCTGGTGGGCTCTTGGATTTCAGAGTGTGCCAGTGCTGGTGGGCTTCTGTATTTGGGATGTGTGCCAGTCCTGGTGGGTTCCTGGATTTTGGAGCTGTGCCAGTGCTGGTGGGCTCCAGGATTTGGGAGCTGTGCCAATCCTGTTGGGATCTTGGATTTGGGAACTGTGCCGGTCCTGGTGACTTTTGGAGCTGTGAACTGTGCCAGTTCTGGTGGGCTGTTGGTGTGGGAGCTGTGCCAAACCCAGTGGGCTCTGGGTGTGCAAGTTGGACCAGTCTTCAGTGGGCTGTTGGATTTGGGAGTTGTGCCAGTCCTGGTGGGTTCCTGGATTTGGGAACTGAACCAGTCCTGGTGAGGTCTTCGAGATGGGAGCTCTGCCAGTCCTAGTGAGCTCTTGGTGTATGGGGTCTGTGCCAGTCCTGGTGGGCTTCTGGACCTGGGAGCTGTGCCAGTCCCGATGGATTGTTGGATCTGGGAGCTGTGCCAATCCCAGTGGGCTCCTGGATTAAGGATCTGTGCCAGGCCTGTGGGATACTGGATTTGGGAGCTGTGCCAGTCCCAGTAGGCTCTTGGTTTGTGGAGTCTGTGCCAGTCCTGGTGGGCTCCTGGATATGGGAGCTGTGCCAGTCCCAGTGGCTCTGGGATTTGGGAGTGTGCCAGTGCTGGTGGGCTCTCAGAACTGGGATCTATGCCAGTCCCAGTAGGCTCCAGGATTTGGGAGCTCTGCCAATCCTGGTGGGCTCTGGGATTTGACAGCTGTGCCAGTCCCGGTAGGCTCTTGGATTTGAGAGATATGGGAGCTGTGCCAGTCCCAGTGGCTCTGAGCTGTGCCAGTCCCAGTGGCTCTGGGATTTGGGAGCTGTGCCAATCCCAGTGGGCTCCAGGATTCGGGAGTGTGCCAGTCCCGGTGGGCTCTCAGAACTGGGATCTGTGCCAGCCCTGTGCCAGCAGCACCACACACTCCCCTGGCACCGGGACAGCTCCATGAGATCCGTGCCAGGGCCGTGCCCACCCGGAGCCGCCGCCCAGCCCCGGGCAGGAAAGGCTGGGGCAGCCTGACCCAGCTCCGGCCGTGCTCTGCCCCCGCTTCCGCAGCCTCCGCTTCCCTTCCCCTTGCCCCGAGCAGCGCCGTGCGCGCCGTGCCCTGGCACACTCGGGGGCTGGGGGTGCCCTCCCCCGAGCTCCGGGTGGGACCCCTGGATCTGCCGGCATTCCCATGGTGGGCAGCAGGATCCAGAAAGGGAAGGGCCCATCCCAGTCCCTTTCCTGGGATACCTGCCCCCTTTTCCAGGACATCCAGGAGCCTCATCCCGTGCCATGGTTGCCAGCCCACGTTGTCCCAGCTCCACAGAAGCTCGGGAGCTTCCAGAGCTCTCCAGCCCCAGGCTGTGCAGGGCCCCATCCAGTTCCGCTTTCCAGGGTGGGACCAGCAGGAAAAGGGAAGCGAAAATTAATGGAGTATCAGGGAAATCAGGGAAAAGTTGCAAAGGGATGGAAAACTCTCTGGGTGTGTCCCGGGGAGGGAGGGAGGGATGGCTGTGCCGTAGGCTGGGGATCAACTTCCTCCTGGGAATGGGAATCCTCCTGGGAATGAGCATCCTCCTGGGAATGAGCATCCTCCTGGGGGCCAACACTGTCCTGGGGACCAGGATCCTCCTGGGAATGAACAACTTCCTGGGAATGAGAACCTTCCTGGGAATGAGAACTTTCCCAAGGACCAGCATCTTCCTGGTTCCTGTATTTTCCTGGGACCAGCATCCACCTGGGAATGAGAACCTTCCTGGGAATGAGAACCTTCCTGAGGACCAACATCTCCCTGGGACCAGAATTTTCCTGGGAATGAGAACCTTCCAAGCAATAAGAACCTTCCCGGGAATGAGAACCTTCCTGAGGACCAACATCCTCCTGGTTCCAGCTTTTCCCGGGAATGAGAACCTTCCTGGAAATGAGAATTTTCCTGGGAACCACCATTCTCCTGGGACTGGTATTTTCCTGAGAATGATAATTTTCCTGAGGACCACCATTCTTCTGGGATCAGCATTTTCCTGGGAATGAGAACCTTCCTGGGAAGGAGAACTTTCCCGAGGACTAGCATCCTCCTGGTTCCAGCATTTTCCTGGGACCAGCATTTTCCTGGGAATGAGAATTTTCCTGGGGACCACCATCCACCTGGGAATGGGGACCTTCCTGGGAATGAGAACTTTCCTGAGGACCAACACACTCCTGGGATGAGCATTTTCCTGGGAATGAGAACTTTCCTGAGGACCACCATCCTTCTGGGACCAGCATCCACCAGGGAACGAGAACCTTAATGGGAATGAAAATTTTCCCTGAGGGCCAACACCCTCCTGGTTCCAGCATTTTCCTGGGAATGAGAACCTTCCCGGGAGTGAGAACTTTCCTGGGAACCACCATTCTTCTGGGACCAGCATTTTCCTGGGAATGGGAACCTTCCTGGGAGTGAGAACCTTCCTGAGGACCAACATCCTCCTGAGAACAGCATTTTCATGGGACCAGCATTTCCTGGGAATGAGAACTTTCCTGGGGACAACCATCCACCTGGGAATGGGAACCTTCCTGGGAATGAGAACTTTCCTGTGAATGAGACCCTTCTGAGGACCAACGTCCTTCTGGTTCCAGCATTTTCCTGGGACCAGCATTTTCCCGGGAATGAGAACTTTCCTGGGCACCAACACCCTCACGGAACCAGCGCCTTCCTGGGACAAAGCCCTCCCCGCCTTGCCCCACGGTGTCCCG
>NW_005054745.1:79730-80941 GCF_000277835.1 Geospiza fortis | reverse complement strand
CGCGGGGGGGGTGGAGCGCGGTCCGCGGGGGCTGCGGCTCATTCCGTGCCCGGGAGGAATGCGGCACGGGCGGCGCGCCGCAGAGATAACCGGGAATTCGCCTGTGGGAGAGGAAAACAGTGATGGGAAGAGTGGGAATAAATCACTCGTCCCGTGGCGGGTGCGGGCCGTGCCAGGGACCCCAAATCCAGGGCAAAATTCCATATTCCCTAGAAAGCCCCTCCTTCCCATTTGCCAACACGGAACAGGACCAACCATCTTCAGTGACGGCTCAGAGTGCTGGAAGGCCACAAGTCAGGCTCGGGCCAATTTGTTGAGTTAAAGGCTGTTGCCATGGCATTCCAGCGATTTTCTCAGGTCCCTCTGAATTTGGTCACAGTTTTACACAGAAACACAGGCAGAAAAGGTAATCCTACAAACCCAACCAGCAGGAAGCTCAGAGGGCACATATACAGAAATAAGATAAAGGATATCCTGAACCATTCATTCACTCATAACTGTTATTCTTAAGAGCCTTGTTTTGAAATGTGTCAAGTGACACCCACCAATTAGAGCTTGGGCTGTGGCCAGGCCCTGACTCTACCTGGATGGGATGACTAACAATAAACCCAGATGTTTTCTGCATCAAAAAAGTATTCATGTTGGCTCGGCAATTTGACCCTTTATATATACGACAACTGAGCCTACTTTCAAAGGGAGTTTGGAGAACTGTTGTGGCGGATGGTTGGGGGTCTGATTGCTCGACCCGGATGCCGCAACCTTCCCAGAGAGAGGTTTCCTCCAGATCCCCTCAATCCCCTCCCAGTCCTCCCAGTTCACCCATCTCCCCCCGGCTCTTCCCAGCTCCTCCCAGTACTCCCAGTTCATCCTGGTCGTGCTGGTTTCTGCTCTCCTCCCCCGCCGCTCACCCTGACCCCAATCCCTCCCAGTTCTCCCAGTTCCCTGTCCCCTCCTGCTCGCTCTGCTTCCCCCAGCTCCCCTCAGTCCCCCTCCAGTACTCCCAGTTAATCCCAGCTCTTCCCAGCTCCCCCAATCCCTCCCAGTACTCCCAGTTAACCCCGGCTCCCCCAGTTCCTTCCCCAATCCCTCCCAGTTCCCTGTCCCCTCCTGCTCTCTCTGATCCCCCCCAGCTCCCCTCAATCCCACTCCAGCACTCCCAGTTAACCCCGGCTCCCCCAGTTCCTCCCCCAATCCCCACCAGTCATCCCGGT
>NW_005054745.1:73123-79349 GCF_000277835.1 Geospiza fortis | reverse complement strand
CTCCCAGTCCTCCCAGTTCTCCCTGGCTCCTCCTGCTCCCCCCAACCCCTCCCAATCCGTCCCAGTTCCTCCCAGTTTGGGCTCCCCAGATCCAGAGTGGGATCCCGTGGAAGGGGGTGGGAGCCCCTGGTGTGACCCCTCCCTATGCCAGGGCTGTCCCAGCCCCCACAGCGTCACCTCGTGTCCCCAGATCTGCTCTGGGGGTGACTCTCAGCCCCACAGTGAGGGAAGAGAGGAGGGAACGTGGAGAGGGGGGAGCCCCCAGCCAGGGGGATTTTGGGGTCCCGGGGGTGGGATGGGATCCATGGGATGGGATGGGGGAAGGAGCTCCCGCAAATCTGGGAGTGCACAAGTCTGACCCAGTGTCCTGGGGGTGTTCGGGACCCCCAAAGTCTGGGGGTTCACAACCCCCAGCTCCAATTTCCACCCTGGGAGTGTTTGGGATCTTTCAAATTTGGGGGTTCACAATGTCCCAGCTCATATTTCCACCCTGGGGATGTTTGGGATCTTTCAAATCCAGGGCTTCACAATGTCCTAGCTCCATATTCCACCCTGGGAGTGTTTGGAATCTTTCAAATTTGGGGGGTTCATAACCCTCAGCTCCATATCCCACCCTGGGAGTGTTTGGGATCTTTCAAATTTGGGGGTTCACAATGTCCCAGCTCCATATTACACCCTGTGAGTGTTTGGGATCTTTCAAATTTGGGGGTTTACAACCCCCAGCTCCCTATTTCACCCAGGGGATGTTGAGGATGCTTCAGGTCCTGGGGTTCACAACCCCCAGCCCCAATTCCCACCCTGGGGGTGTTTGGGGCCCCCAAAATCTGGGGGTTCACAACCTCCAGCTCATATTTCCACCCTGGGAGTGTTTGGAATCTTTCAAATTTGGTGGTTCACAACCCCCCCGCTCCAATTTACATATTCCACCCTGGGGGAATTTGGAATCTTTCAAATCCAGGGGTTCACAACCTCCAGCCCCATATTCCATCCTGGAGATATTTGGGACCCCCAAAATCTGGGGGTTCACAACCCCCAGCTCCAATTTCCACCCTGGGGATGTTTGGGACCTTCCAAATCCAGGGATTCACAACCCCCCCGCCCCAATTTCCACGCCAATTCCTGGCCTTATTCCAGCTGGAATTTCAGGCTGAGCTGGTGCCTGGTTCCAAGGAAACATTTTGGGTCGGATTCCTCTCATCCCGGAGCCTCGTCCATTCCCACGTGTGCGAGCTTCCAAGCGGAAAATCAATTCCTAATGCACAAACCTGACTTTTACATTTCGGGAGCGCCGGGACGGAGCTGTCTCGAGCCACTGATCCCAAACGCCTCATTAGCCGCGGAGCGAGCCGGGCTCCCCGAGGAGGAGCGGGATGTGAATTATTCCTGCGACACCGGGAGCGGTGACGGTCCGAGGTAATGGGATCTGACACGGCCCCACTCCTGCCGTGCTAATTCCCCATTTCCTAAATCTGCCGCAGTGCCCGGGCCAGGCAGGGACGCTCTGGGCACTGCAGGGGATTGGTGGCATCGCTCCAAATCCAGAATCCCAGGGTTTGCTTTTCCTGATCAGTGTCTGCCTGGACAGAGGTCCCTGTCTGTGAGGGGATCCCAAATCCAGCTGTCACAGCCCCATCCTGGCTTGGGATGGGGTTCCAACTTCCCAGGCCTGGATCCAGGACAGCCCCATCCTGGTTTGGGATGACATTCCAACTTCCCATGGCAGCTCCATCCTGGCTTGGGATAGTGTTCCAATTTCCCAGACCTGGAACCACGACAGCCCCATCCTAGTTTGGGATGATGTTCCACCTTCCCAGAACCATGACAGCTCCATCCTAGTTTGGGATGACATTCCAACTTCCCAGAACCATGACAGCTCCATCCTAGTTTGGGATGATGTTCCAACTTCCCAGAACCATGACAGATCCATCCTGGTTTGGGATGATGTTCCAACTTCCCAGACCTGGATCCAGGACAGCCCCATCCTGGCTTGGGATGACATTCCAACTTCCCAGATCCAGAACCATGACAACCCCATCCTGGCTTGGGATGGTGCTCCAATTTCCCAGGCCTGGATCCAGGACAGCCCCATCCTGCCTTGGGATGATGTTCCAACTTCCCATGAGAGCTCCATCCTGGCTTGGGATGATGTTCCAACTTCCCAGACCTGGATCCAGGACAGCCCCATCCTCCTTCAGGGTGAATCTCCATCCTCCCAGGACTGGAATTATGGCAGTCCTGTCCTGGCTTGGAATGATGTTCCATCCTCCTAGAACCATGATGTTCCTATTCTTCCTCAGGGGGATTCTCCATCCTCCCACACTCAGAGACACAACATCCCCATCCGGGCTTGGGATAATATTCCAAGGATGACATTCCAACTTCCCAGATCTGGATCCAGGACAGCCCCATCCTCCTCCAGGGTGATGCTCCGTCCTCCCAGGACTGGAATTATGGCAGCCCAGTCCTGGCTTGGAATGATGCTCCATCCTCCTGGAGCCATGACATTCCCGTCCTTCCTCAGGAGGATTCTCCATCCTCCCACACTCAGAGACACAATGTCCCCATCCTGGCTTGGGATGATGTTCCATCTTCCCAGATCCAGAACCATGACAGCTCCATCCTGGCTTGGGGATGACGTTCCAGCTTCCCAGATCCAGAACCATGACAGCTCCATCATTTCTCAGGATGGTGTTCCTTCTTCCCACCCCTGGAGCCACAAAATTCCCACCTCCCTCGGGATGATGCTCCAATCTCCCAAACCTGGAGCCAGGATGTCCCTGTACTTCCTTGAGATGATATTCCAACTTCCCGCCCCTGGAGCCATGATATTCCCAACCTCCCTTGGAATGATGCTCCATCCTCCCACCCCTGGAGCTACGACATCCCCATCCTGGTTTGGAATGATGCTCCATCATCCCACACCCAGAGCCACAACGCTCCCATCCTGGTTTGGAATGATGCTCCATCATCCTACCCCCGGAGCCACAACACTCCCATCCTGGTTTGGAATGATGCTCCATCATCCCACACCCAGAGCCACAACACTCCCATCCTGGTTTGGAATGATGCTCCATCATCCTACACCCGGAGCCACAACACTCCCATCCTGGTTTGGAATGATGCTCCATCATCCCAGCCCTGGAATAACAACATTCCCTCAGGATAATGCTCCATCCTTCCCGGTGTGGCTCCATCAGGGGCCACCCCACAGCAGTGGGGCTGCTCCAAGGCCATCCCCAGGGGCATTCCAGGAGCTCCAAACACCCTCCAGGCTCCCCGTGGGGTGGCAAAGGCACTTGGGAATGTTTTGCTCCGAGAGCTGGAGTCGGATATGGCCTCGCTCCACCCTCGCAGGCAGGATTTGGCTTTTCCCAGCTCCAGTGCTGGTTTTTGGCTTCTTTTTTCTACCTCTGTTGAGGCTGGGATTGAAGGCACTCGAGACATTCAGGCTCAGATGTTTATTATTATTTTTTATCAATGTTACAAAGTCTCACAGCAGTGAGTTCTGCAGCATTTCACTAGCCAGGCACAAAATGGCCAATTATCTCTTGTTATAAGGCGTTGAAGGCTAAATTATCCAGTTAAGAAGTGACACCTAAATTATTTTCACTTTTAACCTCATAACTAATCGCTTGAAATCCACAATGTGAATTTTTTTATCCAATTACAAAATACCACCGAAACCCATGGAGAAGAAGGTGGGGAAGGAGAAGGAGAAGGAGAAGGAGAAGGAGAAGGAGAAGGAGAAGGAGAAGGAGAAGGAGAAGGAGAAGGAGAAGGAGAAGGAGAAGGAGAAGGAGAAGGAGAAGGAGAAGGAGAAGGAGAAGGAGAAGGAGAAGGAGAAGGAGAAGGAGAAGGAGAAGGAGAAGGAGAAGGAGAAGGAGAAGGAGAAGGAGAAGGAGAAGGAGAAGGAGAAGGAGAAGGAGAAGGAGAAGGAGAAGGAGAAGGAGAAGGAGAAGGAGAAGGAGAAGGAGAAGGAGAAGGAGAAGGAGAAGGAGAAGGAGAAGGAGAAGGAGAAGGAGAAGGAGAAGGAGAAGGAGAAGGAGAAGGAGAAGGAGAAGGAGAAGGAGAAGGAGAAGGAGAAGGAGAAGGAGAAGGAGAAGGAGAAGGAGAAGGAGAAGGAGAAGGAGAAGGAGAAGGAGAAGGAGAAGGAGAAGGAGAAGGAGAAGGAGAAGGAGAAGGAGAAGGAGAAGGAGAAGGAGAAGGAGAAGGAGAAGGAGAAGGAGAAGGAGAAGGAGAAGGAGAAGGAGAAGGAGAAGGAGAAGGAGAAGGAGAAGGAGAAGGAGAAGGAGAAGGAGAAGGAGAAGGAGAAGGAGAAGGAGAAGGAGAAGGAGAAGGAGAAGGAGAAGGAGAAGGAGAAGGAGAAGGAGAAGGAGAAGGAGAAGGAGAAGGAGAAGGAGAAGGAGAAGGAGAAGGAGAAGGAGAAGGAGAAGGAGAAGGAGAAGGAGAAGGAGAAGGAGAAGGAGAAGGAGAAGGAGAAGGAGAAGGAGAAGGAGAAGGACACCTCAGCCCATGGAATGCTGGAGCGCACGGATCCCCCAATCCTGAGGGATCAAACCTCCACTCCCAGATCAGCTCCAGGGAGCCATTCCCAGCCTCTGGAACTGCCTGGCACCACCAAAATCCCCCCAAAATCCCCAGAAAGTCTGGAATTCTCAGCATCCAGGACTCCAACACCTCAGCCCATGGAATGCTGGAGCACAGGGATGCAGAGCTGCCCTGGTTCCATCCTGGCCCAAATCTGAGGGATCAAATGAGGGATCAAACCGTCCGCTCCCAACTCAGCTCCAAGGGGCCATTCCCAGCCTCTGGAACTGCCTGGCACCACCAAAATCCCCCCAAAATCCCCACCTGAGGGGCTGCTGGGATGGGATTTTCCCGGTGGAAAATCATCCCACAGCCCCAAGGACTCATTCCCCCCCAGGGCTGTGGCTGTACCCCCTTTTCCCACCCCCTGGATCCCCGGGAGCTGCTCGGGATTTTTGGGATGAGCCCCTCGGTGCCAGGAGATCCCGGTGCGGCAATTCCAGAGGCCGAGGGATGGAGTGTGGGATGAGAAACGGCTTTTCCCACCCGTGGGAGGTTTGGCGAGGCACAACAGCGGCAGCTTGGGGTTGGAGACGTCCCAGTTTGGCAGGAAAAGGCCATTCCTGCCAGAACTCCTGGCAGGAAAACCGCGGCTTGGAGCTGCCGGCGCTCACGGGGAAAATCAGGGAAAGCAGCTTGGCTGGGAATGTTTGAGGCATCCTCCCCCATCGCGGGGTGCCCGGATCCAGGGGGACACCCCAGGCTGTCACCGAGTGGGACACGGGGACATTTTCCCCTCCCAAACCCCTCTCCAGCTCTCAGAGCCAAAACTTTGGGGAATCTTTGGCAGCTGAGGGGAATCCGGGATGCTCCACCCGCTCCTGAACATTCCTGGGATAGGGATGAGGATCCCAAAGTGCAGGACGTGTTTAACATCACTCCGGGATGGCCGCTGTCACATCGATGTCCCCAACGCCGCTCTCGCTTCCAGCGGCGCCGGGAACTCGGGAATTGCGGCGGCTGATCCGTGTCCCCAATCCGTGTTCCCGCTTTGCGACACCGTTTTGCATTTTGCTCCTCGTTTTTGCACTTTTCACGCTTTTCAGGACCTGAACCATCAGCCCTGGCAGCTGGAGGGGGCGGGAGCCCCCCCCTTCTCTGCTGCAGGGATGCAGGAGAATGGGAAGAGCTCTTTTCATCCCAAATCCTCGATTTTCCACCCCAAGGAGAGGCGGGAGCTGAGGGGGGCTGAGAGATCCTGGGGAATTCCCGGCTCCCAAATCCCTCTGGCCTCATCCAGCCAGGAGGGATCCCTGAGTTTGGGGCGCTCCAGAGGGAGGCAGGAGCAGGGGGACAGGGAATGCTCGGGATCGTGGGACATGTGGGACAACGGGAACGCTGCCGTGGGGTGGCAATGCCACAGTGGGACAGCGGGGACAGATCCCAGGCAGGGCGGGAGTCACTTTTCCCTCCCTCATCTCCAGGATGGGAATTTCTGGATTTAACTCCTCACAAGAGGTGACAAAGATCCCTGTGGAAAACCAAACTCCAGGCTGCAGCCCCCATTCCCAGCCGTCCTGGCTCCTCCATTCCCGAATCCAGGCTCCTGCTGGAGGAAAGGGTCCCAAGGGTGGCCCTGGCCATGCCATGGTGTCCCCCAGCCCCTCCTGTCCCCGTGTCCACTCTCTGAGTGCCCCCC
>NW_005054745.1:69671-72027 GCF_000277835.1 Geospiza fortis | reverse complement strand
GACACGGCGACAGGAGGGGTTGGGGGAGACCATGGCATGGCTGGGGACAACCTGGAGGGGACACGGGGACAGAGGGACACCATGGCACGGCCAGGGACACCCGAGAGGGGACACGGGGACAGAGGGACACCATGGCGCGGCCAGGGACACCCAGGGAGGGGACACGGGGGGCACCATGAGGGGAAGGGTGTGTTTGTGTGTGCACGTGGGTGTGTTTGGGTGTGTTTGTGTGCGCACACATATGTGTGTGATGGTGACTGCTCACGTGTGTGTGCCCACTGTGTGTGCACACGGGTGTGTGTGTGTGCACATGTGGCTGTATATGTGTGTGTGTGCACGTGGGTGGGTTTGGGTGTGTTTGTGTGTGTGAACAGGTGTGCATGCACATGTGTGTGTGCACGTGGGTGGGTTTGGGTGTGTTTGTGTGTGTGAACAGGTGTGCATGCACATGTGTGTGTGCACGTGGGTGGGTTTGGGTGTGTTTGTGTGTGTGAACAGGTGTGCATGCACATGTGTGTGTGCACGTGGGTGGGTTTGGGTGTGTTTGTGTGTGTGAACAGGTGTGCATGCACATGTGTGTGTGCACGTGGGTGGGTTTGGGTGTGTTTGTGTGTGTGAACAGGTGTGCATGCACATGTGTGTGTGCACGTGGGTGGGTTTGGGTGTGTTTGTGTGTGTGAACAGGTGTGCATGCACATGTGTGTGTGCACGTGGGTGGGTTTGGGTGTGTTTGTGTGTGTGAACAGGTGTGCATGCACATGTGTGTGTGCACGTGGGTGGGTTTGGGTGTGTTTGTGTGTGTGAACAGGTGTGCATGCACATGTGTGTGTGCACGTGGGTGGGTTTGGGTGTGTTTGTGTGTGTGAACAGGTGTGCATGCACATGTGTGTGTGCACGTGGGTGGGTTTGGGTGTGTTTGTGTGTGTGAACAGGTGTGCATGCACATGTGTGTGTGCACGTGGGTGGGTTTGGGTGTGTTTGTGTGTGTGAACAGGTGTGCATGCACATGTGTGTGTGCACGTGGGTGGGTTTGGGTGTGTTTGTGTGTGTGAACAGGTGTGCATGCACATGTGTGTGTGCACGTGGGTGGGTTTGGGTGTGTTTGTGTGTGTGAACAGGTGTGCATGCACATGTGTGTGTGCACGTGGGTGGGTTTGGGTGTGTTTGTGTGTGTGAACAGGTGTGCATGCACATGTGTGTGTGCACGTGGGTGGGTTTGGGTGTGTTTGTGTGTGTGAACAGGTGTGCATGCACATGTGTGTGTGCACGTGGGTGGGTTTGGGTGTGTTTGTGTGTGTGAACAGGTGTGCATGCACATGTGTGTGTGCACGTGGGTGGGTTTGGGTGTGTTTGTGTGTGTGAACAGGTGTGCATGCACATGTGTGTGTGCACGTGGGTGGGTTTGGGTGTGTTTGTGTGTGTGAACAGGTGTGCATGCACATGTGTGTGTGCACGTGGGTGGGTTTGGGTGTGTTTGTGTGTGTGAACAGGTGTGCATGCACATGTGTGTGTGCACGTGGGTGGGTTTGGGTGTGTTTGTGTGTGTGAACAGGTGTGCATGCACATGTGTGTGTGCACGTGGGTGGGTTTGGGTGTGTTTGTGTGTGTGAACAGGTGTGCATGCACATGTGTGTGTGCACGTGGGTGGGTTTGGGTGTGTTTGTGTGTGTGAACAGGTGTGCATGCACATGTGTGTGTGCACGTGGGTGGGTTTGGGTGTGTTTGTGTGTGTGAACAGGTGTGCATGCACATGTGTGTGTGCACGTGTGTGTCAGTGTGTGCAAGGTCCTGGGCTGTTTGTCCAAGACACGCGTGCGTGCAAGAACCCGTGTGTGCGTGTGCAAGGCTGCGAACAGCACGTGTGTGTGTGTGTGTGTGTGTGTGTGTGTGTGCAGAGGTGTGGGGAGCCAAGTCCGTGTGTGTGTGCAAGAGCGCCCGCGTGTTCACCCGGGCGTGCAAAGGGCTGTTCTGAGCCTGCAGACCCTCACGCGTGTGCAAGAACACGCGTGTGGAGAGCTCCTGCGCACTGAAGGGAAACTGAGGCAGACGCGCGGTGCCCGCGGGTGCCCCCGAGCTCAGTCGGGGCTTTCCGGGGGCTCCCGGTGCTTTCCAACCCCAAAATCCCCCAAATCCCCGCGCGGGGACAGCGCTGGCACGGGGAGGGGACAGCGGAGCGACCCCGGGCGTGTGGCAGCGCCAGCTTTGGGATGGGATTGCTGCAAGGAATTTGGGAATTTGGGAATTCGGGTGGCACCGCGTCCCCCCCGCCCCGCGCTGGCACCGCGTCCCCGCGGGCGCCGTGCCCTGGGCGGGGCGGGGGAAGGAAGCGATCCAGCCCTTCCCCTTGCAGCGATCC
>NW_005054745.1:67233-69073 GCF_000277835.1 Geospiza fortis | reverse complement strand
CCCCCGCCCTTGTCCCTGTCCCCCCCCTCCAGAACCTTCCCCGGCTCCGGGGCAGCGGTGCCGGGCAGGGCTGGGGGGGCTGGACCCCCAAAAATCCCAGTGCAGCCCCAGGATAATCCCAAATGCAGCTCCGGCATCCCCCGCCGGTCCCTTTCGGGGTTTGGAGGTCCCCTGGCTCAGGAGGTGGCACTTTGTCCTCTCCCCAGTGTCCCCCACCGGTGTCACCACTGGCACGTCCTGCTCCAGGCCACCGCATTCCCAGCCAGGGTCTTCCTGACCTTGATCCCAACGATCCCAGGGGCTTCATCCCAACGATCCTGGTCATCCCAATGATCCTGGTGATCCCAACAAAAAAAATGGTCCCAAACCTGAATGATCCCAAACCCCCAATGATCCCAGTGATCCCAGGGGCCTGATCCCAATGATCGTGGTGATCCCAACAAACAAAACGATCCCAACCCTCAATGATCCCAAACCCCCAATGATCCCAATGATCCCGGTGACCCCAATAAACAAAATGATCTCAGCCCTCAATGATCCCAAATCCCCATGATCCCAAACCCCCAATGATCCTGGTGATCCCAATGATCCCAACAAACAAAATGATCCCAGCCCTCAATGATCCCAAATCCCCAATGATCCCAACAAACAAAATGATCCCAGCCCTCAATGATCCCAAATCCTCAATGATCCCAAACTCCCAATGATCCCAATGATCCCGGTGACCCCAATAAACAAAATGATCCCAGCCCTCAATGATCCCAAACTCCCAATGATCCCAATGATCCCGGTGATCCCAACAAACAAAATGATCCAAATTATCCCAATTTTCCCACTGTTCTCAATGGTCTCACTGACCCCAGTGTTGTCACTGGTCCCAACGGCCCCAATTATCTCAGCAATGCTAATAATTTAAACTATCCAAATTCTCTCAGCAATCCCAACAACCTCAGTGACCCCAATAATCCAAATGATCCCAATTATCTCAACCATCCCAATTATCCCAGCGCTCCCGACTACCCTAACTCGGCGATCCCAAATATCTCAGTTATGGGAACAATCCCAATGTTCTGCCCGCGCTTCTGAGGCTCCCATGGGTGGGTTCTTCCCATTGTGGAGATTTCTGGGAATAACAGGACAGACCCTCTGTGTGCCTCCTTCCCTTGGGGTCTCACAGTTCTGATCGCAAATCTGGATCCCAAATCTGGGATCTCCCAGCTCTGATCCAAATCTGGATCCCAAATCTGAATCCCAAATCTGGGATCCCCCAGCTCTGCTCCCACCCTCGGGATCTCCCAGCTCTGATCCCAAATCTGGATCCCGAATCTGGGATCTCCCAGCTCTGCTCCCACCCTCGGGATCTCCCAGCTCTGATTCCAAATCTGGATCCCAAATCTGAGATCTCCCAGCTCTGATCCCAAATCTGGATCCCGAATCTGGGATCTCCCTGCTCCGATCCCAAATCTGGATCCCAAATCTGAGATCTCCCAGCTCTGATCCCAAATCTGGATCCCGAATCTGGGATCCCCCGGCTCTGATCCCAAATCTGGGATCCCCGGATCAGATCCCACTCCCGGCATCTAGGACCCTCCTTTGGGAACGGGAACGACGGCGGGGAGGAGAATCCCGGGATAAGCCCGGGCTCTGGAGCCGGCATGGGGCCGGCTGTGGGGACAGAGCCGATGTCCCCCGGGACACGCGCGGTGACAAACCCGGCAGAGCGATTCGCACGAATTCAGGGGGACACTGAGAGGGGGGCCTGGGGGTGGAGTGTCCTGTTTGGGACCCTTGTCCCCGCTCGGTGGCCGCGGCCGGGCGGGGAGCGGAGGTTCCGCTGCCG
>NW_005054745.1:52866-66760 GCF_000277835.1 Geospiza fortis | reverse complement strand
CCGGGGCCTCTTCTCGGTGGGAATAGGGGGGTGTGGGCACGGGGGGGAAGGGGGATGGACCCTCGGACATTGTCCCCGTGTGTCCTGTCCTGGGGGACACCTCTGGGACCATCGGGGACACCACAAAGTGCCAGCACCGTGCAGGGGACAGCCCCAGGTGGCTCCTGTGTCCCAGCCACGGCCGAGGGGACAGGGAAGGGCTCCAGGGAACCCCAACAGCTCCTCGGGAGGATTTGGGGTGTCCCCAGCCCCGCAGCCACGCTCACAGCGGGCATGTGGGGACAACACAGCTCCTTCTGAACCAGCACATCTGGATGGGAGCCCCACAGCTGCCCCGAGCCTCCCGGGTGTCCCGTGGGGTCACGCCGAGTTTGTGGGGTCACGCCGAGTTTGTGGGGTCACCCCAGTTGTGGGGACGCCCTGAGTTTATGGGGACACCCCGATTTGTGGGGACACCACAAGTTTGTGGGGTCACCCCAGTTGTGGGGACAGGCCGAGTTTGTGGGGCACCCTGAGTTTTGGGGACACACCAAGTTGTGAGGACACCACAAGTTTGTGGGGTCACCCCGAGTTGTGAGGACACCCTGAGTTTGTGGGACACCCTGAGTTTAGGGGATCACGTCGGTTTTGTGGGGACGCCCCGAGTTTTGGGAACACGCTGAGTTTGTGGGGTCACCCCGAGTTTGTGGGGTCACGCCGAGTTTATGGCGTCACCCTGAGTTTTGGGGTCACGCCGAGTTTGTGGGATCACGCCGAGTTGCGGGGCTCACCATGCCCGGCCAATCCGTGCCGCTCTCGGCCGTGCCACAGCCCCGGTGCCGCTCCTGGCTGCTCCACCCTGATCCCGCTCCCAAACTTTGTTTCCTTTCCCGGTTTCCGTGAGCCCCCGCAGCGGCGGAAATGGTGGAAAATCCTCAAAACCCGGAGGGAGCCCGGGAGGCACCGGGATCAGCCCCGGGAGGGACCCCCAGGGTCGGGGGCTTTGTCCCGTGTCCCCTGGGTGACAACAGCGCGGTCACTGGGGGACACCCGGGGGCTTGAGGCCACCCACCGTCCTGGCCTGGCAGGGGAATGGCACCTTGGGGACAAAGGTGGCTGTTGTCACCTGCTGCCACCCTGGACAAGGAGGATTTTGGCCACCCGGAGGCTGAGGGTCAGCACAGACCCCGCAGCGACCCCCAGGACCCCCCATGGCCATGGAGGGACGGGGGACAAAGCCACGGAGCCACCAGGGGCTGGCATGTCCCCTTGGCTCCCATAGGGTGCTCAGGCTGCGGGGTTGGGGACATTGGGGACATCCCCGCACATCCAAACCCACAGCCTGAGCCCCAGGCAGCTGGGAAAGGACACAGATCCCAGATTTGGGGGTGATTTCCTGCAGGAAAACCTCCCGGAAAGCCCCATTTTGGTGGAAAAGCTCAATTTTGGTGCAAAAGCCCCATTTTGGTGGAAAAGCTCATTTTTGGTGGAAAAGCCCTATTTTGGCAGAAAAGGATCCCTGGAGCACCCCGAGGATCCCTCGTGTGACACCCCAGGGCCCCCAGCACGGCCTTCCCTGCCCACAGCTTCGGGGTGGCCTGAGCTGGGCCCCCCATTCCAGGGAAAACCTCCCCACCTGCCGTCGGTATCCCGAGGGGATTTTTTGGGAAGAGGGGAGGCTGTGGGGATTTTTTGGGAAGAGGGGAGGCTGTGGGGCCATTGGGATTTTTGGGAAGAGGGGAGGCTGTGGGGATTTTTTGGGAAGAGGGGAGGCTCTGGGGCTGTGGGGATTTTTTAGGACGAGGGAAGGCTGTGGGGCCGACAGCTCGTGGGTGGGTTTGGCTGGTGGGGAGGCCTCTCCCGATGAGCTCAGCCCTATCCCGAAGCTCTGGATTTGTGGGATGAGAGCAGCCGGTGTGGGCTGGGGGGCTCGGGGGTGGTGGGAGGCTGTGGCCTCGGGAAGGGAGCCAGGAGCTGGGGTGTTATCCCTGGAAGAGGATTTGGAGCTGGGTTACAATCCCTGGGAAGAGCCCAGGATCCCTTTGGACACCGCGCTTCCATCAGAAAATAAATTGGGATTTTTCCTAAACGAGCCCACCCCCCCAGAAAAGGGGTTTGGTTGAGGGTAGAGGTGTGCAGGAACAGCGATTTCCACCCTGCACATCTGCATCCTGCACATCTGTCTGACCTGCTCGGTGACAGGAACTCGGGTCCCGGTCCCCACAGTGGCTGTGACAGCCGGGGACACCCTGGATGGTGACAATTGCGTGTGTCCCAAACAGGGACAGCCCCTTGTGAGCTGGGATTTGGGGTCCCCTCCTGCCAACCCTACAAATCCCAGCCTCGTCCCTGCTGTGGTTTTTGGGGGGTAGTGGCACTGAGGGGACGCTGAGGGGACACTGTGGGGACACCCCACACTGCCGAGGGGACACAGGCATGGATTTTGTGCCTTCCTTTTCCAGGTGGGCAGCGAGGCCATGGCCATGCTCCTGGAGCCTGGGATGCAGAGCCTGCGCATGGGTAAGGATGTCCCCAGGGGGTGGCACCGGCTGAGATGTCCCCTGACCCCCCCCAGACCATCACTCCGTGTCCGGGTCCCTTGCTGTCCCCCCTCTGTGTCCCCTCTGAAGATCCCACGCCAGGGGAACCAGAACCAGCCGGGGGAGGAAACCTGATCCCACCATCCCAAACCTGATCCCGCCATCCCAAACCTCATCCCTCCATCCCAAACCTGGTCCCTCCATCCCAAACCTGGTCCCTCCATCCCAAACCTGGTCCCTCCATCCCAAACCTGGTCCCTCCATCCCAAACCTGGTCCCTCCATCCCAAACCTGGTCCCTCCATCCCAAACCTGGTCCCTCCATCCCAAACCTGGTCCCTCCATCCCAAACCTGGTCCCTCCATCCCAAACCTGGTCCCTCCATCCCAAACCTGGTCCCTCCATCCCAAACCTGGTCCCTCCATCCCAAACCTGGTCCCTCCATCCCAAACCTGGTCCCTCCATCCCAAACCTGGTCCCTCCATCCCAAACCTGGTCCCTCCATCCCAAACCTGGTCCCTCCATCCCAAACCTGGTCCCTCCATCCCAAACCTGGTCCCTCCATCCCAAACCTGGTCCCTCCATCCCAAACCTGGTCCCTCCATCCCAAACCTGGTCCCTCCATCCCAAACCTGGTCCCTCCATCCCAAACCTGGTCCCTCCATCCCAAACCTGGTCCCTCCATCCCAAACCTGGTCCCTCCATCCCAAACCTGGTCCCTCCATCCCAAACCTGGTCCCTCCATCCCAAACCTGGTCCCTCCATCCCAAACCTGGTCCCTCCATCCCAAACCTGGTCCCTCCATCCCAAACCTGGTCCCTCCATCCCAAACCTGGTCCCTCCATCCCAAACCTGGTCCCTCCATCCCAAACCTGGTCCCTCCATCCCAAACCTGGTCCCTCCATCCCAAACCTGGTCCCTCCATCCCAAACCTGGTCCCTCCATCCCAAACCTGGTCCCTCCATCCCAAACCTGGTCCCTCCATCCCAAACCTGGTCCCTCCATCCCAAACCTGGTCCCTCCATCCCAAACCTGGTCCCTCCATCCCAAACCTGGTCCCTCCATCCCAAACCTGGTCCCTCCATCCCAAACCTGGTCCCTCCATCCCAAACCTGGTCCCTCCATCCCAAACCTGGTCCCTCCATCCCAAACCCAATCTTTCCATCCCAAACCCAATCCTGCCACCCCAAACCTGAGCCCCCCCGCCCACCAAACCTGAGCCCACCATCCCAAACTTCATCCTGCCATTCCACACCTCATCCTGCCATCCCCAAACCTGACCCCACCATCCCAAATTTCATCCTGCCATCCCAAACCTCATCCCGCCATCCCAAACCTCATCCCATCATCCCAAACCTGCTCCTTCCATCCCAAACCTGATCTCGCCATCCCAAACCTGACCCCTCCATTCCAAACCTGATCCTGACATCCCAAACCGGGTCCCATCATCCCAAACCTGACCCCACCATCCCAAATTTCATCCTGCCATCCCAAACCTCATCCTTCCATCCCAAACCTGCTCCTTCCATCCCTTCCCCCCCCTCCGACCCAGATCCTTCTCCTCAGGAATGAGGTTTCATGTCCGAGGCTCTCCAGAGCCCCCGGGGTGTCACCGTCCCCCCCGGCTCTGTCGCACGCGGAGACGGCGCAGGGACCGTTCCCATTTGTCTGGGATCAAATATTTATGGGACAGACACGGATACAGGGAAAGGCACTTAGGGAGAGCGTGTAGGGGACGGCAGACGTGTCACCAGCACAGCTCCGGGGTGGGGACACGGCAATCGCTGTCCCCAACTCTGTGATGGGGCTCTTCCCCAGACACAAAGTCGGGATCAAACCAATCCCGACCCCAATCCCAATCCCAATCTCGTGGCTGCTGCTGTTGGGGGATCCCAGAACATTCCTTGTGGCTCCTGAGCTTCCCGAGAGGGTCCCAGTGGCTGTCCCAGGGCAAACTGGTGGCACTGGGAGCCGGGCTGGGTTTGTCCGGACTCCAGGGAAGAGGAGATGGAGTTTTGTTCTTCCTGGAGCATCCTCTGCTGTTCCCAAATCCTTCCAACCATGGAGCCTCCTCTATTCCCAAACATCTCCAACCACGCAGCCTCCTCTGTTCCCCAAATCCTTCCAACAACGGAGCCTCCTCTGTTCCCAAATGTCTCCAGAGCCCAGCTGGGGGTGGGCGCTGTTCAGCCCTGCTCCCACGGGGCCCCGATCCCGGCTGGATCCGGGCAGGATCCCGGCTGGATCCCGGCAGGATCGGCAATCCCACAGCGCAGGTTTGAGGGCCGACAGTCCCTTCACCTCGCCGGTGTCACCGCCCGGACCCCACACCGCATTCCCGACACTTTACCCCATCCCAATCCCTTGGGAAAGCCGCTCCGCCAGCTCCCCCAGCTCCTTCCAGCTGGGGCCGCTCCAGCCGCTCTGTCGTGGGAGGTGATTAATTAATGCCGGCTGCTAATTGGAGCCAGATGCCCGGGGCAGCGCGGGCGGGACAGCCCCGTGTCCCCGGGACTCTGGGGCTCACCCCGTCCCGATTTTGGGATCATCGGGGGTCCCCGGGGCTGGAATTCTGCTGCTGGAGGGGACAGGGACGGGTGGTGGCTTCAGGGGGAGGAAGAGGAGGAGGGAAAATTTGCTTTACCCATGATCCCCACCCCCAGATTTTGGGATTGCCACGGGCCCACGGAGCTTCCAGGGTGTCCAGGAAACCGGGATGTTCTGGAGCGTGGCCGAGGGTCTGAGCTGGATCCACCCTCCCTCGCTGGTTCTCCACGGATTTGAAACACAGACATTTCCTTTCCTTCTTTCCAAGTTTTCCCCCATTCCCACTGAATCCAAGCCTTCCAGCTGCTGGCCTGGAGCATCTTCCCCCGCAAGTGTCCCCTTGGACACATCCCTGGAATTGTCCAAGGCCGTGATGGATCCACCTGGGATAATGGATTTAGGGACCTTCTCAATTCCAACCATCCCACAATTCCATGATTTTATGAACTCCACCTCTGGAGACCCCACAGTGACTCCGTCCCCTCCACCACCACATCCACCCCAGATCCATCTCCATCAGGATGTCCTGGGTGGTCTCTCCTTGAGGAAAGGATTTGGGGAGGGCTGGGATCCCTTCCTACCTGGATCTATCTCCATTGGGATGTCTCAGGTGGTCTCTCCTGGGGGAAAGGATTTGGGATCCCTTCCCACCTGGATCCATTTCCATCGGGATGTCCTGGGTGGTCTCTACTTGGGGAAAGGATTTGGGGAGGGCTGGGATCCCTTCCCACCTGGATCTATCTCCATCAGGATGTCCTGGGTGATCTCTCCTTGAGGAAAGGATTTGGGAAGGGCTGGGATCCCTTCCCACCTGGATCTATCTCCATTGGGATGTCCCGGGTGATCTCTCCTTGAGGAAAGGATTTGGGGAAGGCCTAGGATCCCTTCCCACCTGGATCTGCCTCCATTGGGATGTTCCAGGTGGTCTCTCCTGGGGGAAAGGATTTGGGATCCCTTCCTACCTGGATCCATCTCCATCGGGATGTCCTGGTCTCTCCCTCCTTGAGGAAAGGATTTGGGGAAGGCCTAGGATCCCTTCCCACCTGGATCTGCCTCCATTGGGATGTTCCAGGTGATCTCTCCTGGGGGAAAGGATTTGGGATCCCTTCCTACCTGGATCTATCTCCATCAGGATGTCCTGAGTGGTCTCTCCTTGGGAAGGACTGGGATCCCTTCCCATGTGGATCTGTCTCCATTGGGATGTCCTGGGTGGTCTCTCCTTGAGGAAAGGCTGGGATCCCTTCCCACCAGGATCCATTTCCACTGGGATGTCCCAGGTGGTCTCTCCTTGGGGAAAGGTCCTTGGCGAAGGGCTGGGATTCCTTCCCACCTGCATCCATCTCCATCGGGATGTCCCTCTGGTCTCTCCCTGGGGAAGGGTCTTTGGGGTCCCCCAGACTCTCCCGTCCGTGTCCCCAGGTGCCAATGGTGAGCGGTGCCCGACGCCGTCCCCGCCCGGCTCCCCGGGGACGCCCCACGACAGCTGCAGCATCGCCCCGCTGACGCCCTCCCAGTCACCGGTGAGTGCGGCACCAGTACGGCCAGGGTGGGGCTCCCAGTAAGGCAGTTTTGGGGTCCCAGTACGGCCAGTATGGGGCTCCCAGTAAGGCCATTATGGGGTTCCCAGTAAGGCAGCTTTGGGGTGCCAGTACGGCCAGTGTGGGGCTCCCAATAAGACAATTATGGGGTTCCCAGTAAGGCCATTTTGGGGTACCAGTAAGGCCATTGTGGGATTCCCAGTAAGGCAGTTTTGGGGTCCCAGTAAGGCCATTGTGGGGTTCCCAGTAAGGCAGTTTTGGGGTCCCAGTAAGGCCATTGTGGGGTTCCCAGTAAGGCAGTTTTGGGGTACCAGTAAGGCCATTGTGGGATTCCCAGTAAGGCAGTTTTGGGGTCCCAGTAAGGCCATTGTGGGATTCCCAGTGATGCAGTTTTGCGGTCCCAGTAAGGCCATTGTGGTGTTCCAGTAAGGCAGTTTAGTGGTCCTGGTATGGCTATTATGGGGTTCCCACTAAGGCAGTTTTGGGGTCCCAGTAAGGTCATTATGGTGTTCCAAGTAAGGTCGTTATGAAGTCACTGTATGGCCATTGTGGGGTCCCCAGTAAGGCCATTATGGGGTTCCCAATAAGACCATTATGGTGTTCCCAGTAAGGCAGTTTTGGGGTCCCAGTAAGGCCATTGTGGGGTTCCCAGTAATGTTGTTATGAAGTCACTGTACGGCCATTGTGGGGCCCCCAGTAAGGCCACAGTGGGGTCCCCAGTAAGGCCATTATGGGGTCCCCAATAAGACCATTATGGGGTTCCCAGTAAGGTTGTTATGAAGTCACTGTACGGCCCCAGTAAGGCCACAGTGGGGTCCCCAGTAAGGCCATTGTGGGGTCCCCAATAAGATCATTATGGTGTTTCCAATAAAGCAGCTTTGAGGTCTCAGTATGGCCATTATAGGGGTCCCAGTATGGCCATTGTGGGGTTCCCAGTAAGGTCATTGTGGGTTCCCAGTAAGGTCACAGTGGGGTCCCCAACAAAACAATTATGGGGTTCCCAGTAAGGCAGTTGTGGGGTCCCATTAAGGCCATTATGGAGTTCCCATTTTGGCCAGTGTGTGGTCCCAGTAAGGCCATTATGGGGTTCCCACTAAGGTTATTACGAAGTCGCTGTAAGGTTACAGTGGGGTCCCCAGTAAAACCATTATGCTGTTCCCAGTGAGGCAGTTTTGGGGTCCCAGTAAGCCCACTGGGGTCTATATCCCTGTCCTATCCCCCTCTGCTCCTTCCCCAGCTCCTGCTCCCCCTCCCAGTCCAGCCTCCATCCCCCCCAGTCCCACAGGATGGGTCGGTCTATCCCCAGGACCTCTATCCATGGGATTTTCGGCATGGAGGGGTTTTCCACCTCTGGAACGACCTACCAGGAAAAATTTAACCCCACAAAACTCCTGCCCTCCTCCGGGGCCGCCGGGTGTGGGAGGCCGCGTTCCAGAGGCGGATCCTCCCTGGAGTTCCTTGTCCCTGCACATTCCTGCGCCGGCCGCCTCTTCCCTGCTGATCCCGGCATTTTTCCCGGCCAGCTCGTGTCCTCACTTATCAAATCTGGGGACATTACAGGTTAACGAGGCTTTCAGCTTCCCGTGGTGATGAGGGGACAGGGCCTTGTCACATCCTTGTGGCTTCTTCAGCACGGGGACAGCCCTGGAGGGAAAGGACACGGAGTGGGGACAGGAAAAGTGTGGGAGCAGCAGTGGGAATATCCCAAAATCCTGAAATGCCTGGACCAGGGGGATTTTCAGCTGGGTGACACTTGGGGACAACCTGGGACAAGCTGAGATTGGTCACAGGGAAGGGTCTCAGCTGGATGACCCTTGGGGACACCTGGGGCAATGTCCCTTGGAGAGACACTGGATATAGGGAACAATTTGGGTTCAGTGACCCTTGGGGACACCTGGGATGGTGTCACCCAGTCCAAGATGGGGAGCAGGGAAGGATTTGTGTTCAGTGGCCCTTGGGGACACCTGGGACAATGTCCCTTGGTGTGAGATTGGTCACAGGGAAGGGTTTTGACTGAGTGATCCTTGGGGACACCTGGGACAATGTCCCTTGGACTGAGATGGGACACAAGGAAGGGTTTTGGCTGGGTGACACTTGGGGACATCTGGGATGATGTCACCCAGTCCCAGATGGGAAGCAGGGAAGGGTTTGGGTTCAGTGACCCTTGGGGACACCTGGGACAAGGTGAGATTGGACACAGGGAAGGTTCTCAGGTGGGTGACCCTTGTTGACACCTGGGACAATGTCCCACAGTGTGAGATTGGTCACAGGGAAGGATTTTGGCTGGGTGACCCTTGAGGACACCTGAGATGATGTCACCTCATCCAGGATAGGAAGCAGGGAAGGGTTCGGGTTCAGTGACCCTTGGGGACACCTGGGACAATGTCCCTTGGAGTGACACTGGATATAGGGAACAATTTGGGTTCAGTGACCCTTGGGGACACCTGAGACAATGTCCCTTGGACTGAGACTGGACATAAGGGAGGTTTTTGGGAATTGTGGCTCCAATTTCAGGGTCCGAGTGAGGGGGGCTCAGCACAATAAAAACAGGAGCCCCCAACCACCCTGGCTGCTCCCATGGGCATCCATCCCTCTCCAGGGCTGCCCAAATCCCTGTGTCCCACGGGAACTGCCTTTGGGAACGACCACAGCCACCCCATGGAATGTGGGAGACGCTTTTCCCAATGAGTGAAGATGTGTAAGAAGAAGAAGAAGAATCATCCATCAGGAAATCACTGGTTCATTTTCCCAGGATTTTCAGGATTTTTCCTGGATTTTGAGAATTTTTCCTGCATTTCTGGGATCCCCCAGTCCCAATTGAGTGCTTGATCCCATTCCTTGCCTTGCTTGCCTCCCGTGGAATATGGGAGACACTTTTCCCAATGAGTGAAGATGTATAAGAAGAACCCATCAGGAAATCACCAAGCTGGGTGAAAATCCAGGAAAAATCCTGAAAATTCAGGAAAAATCCTGGGAAAATGAAGCTGTTTCTGGGGTCTTTGCCACTTTTCTGGGATCCCCCAGTCCCAACTGAGGGCTTGATCCCGTTCCTTGCCTTCCAGCGGAGCGAGGCGCGCTCCCAGCAGGGGCCGTCCTTCTCCGTGGTGGTGGCCATCGACTTTGGCACCACCTCCAGCGGTTACGCCTTCAGCTTCACCAGCGACCCCGAGGCCATCCACATGATGAGGTGAGTGCCTGCCGGGGGCCCCGGAGGTGGGAAAGGACTTTCATGGCCCCAGAATGGCCAGAGGTTGGCTTGGTGGGAGATGGTTCCTGGCAGCAGCGGGTGGAAGGTGTGGGATGAGGTTACGCCAAGAGCTGGAGCAGCTCTGCTCGCTTCCAGAGGAAAAGCAGGAATCCAGGTTCTCCTCTGGAGCCAGGAGAGAAAAAGGATCCAGGGGGAGCTCAGACCCTTGCAGGGCCTGAAGGGGCTCCAGGAGAGCTGCAGAGGGACTGGGGACAAGGGATGGAGGGACAGGAGCCAGGGAATGGCTCCCACTGCCAGAGGGCAGGGATGGATGGGAGATTGGGAATTGGGAATTCCCGGCTGGGATGGGATTCCCAGAGCAGCGGGGGCTGCCCCTGGATCCCTGGCAGTGCCCAAGGCCAGGCTGGGATGGACTTGGACTCACCTGGGACGGTGGGAGGTGTCCCTGCCATGGAAGTAGGTGGCACTCTGCGGTCTTCAAGGTCCCTCCCAACCCAAACCAGTCTGGAATTCCATGAAATTCCTTGGAGGGTGGAGCGGGATCACCCCTCCTCCTTTGTCCCCCTTTAAGGTCCTTCAGACCACGCCCATGGAAACAAACTAAACCTGGCAGGACCCATTCCCTGGAAGTTCACCTGCTCCGGCTCCTCTTTGCAGGAAATGGGAAGGGGGTGACCCGGGCGTGGCCAACCAGAAGACCCCCACCAGCCTCCTGCTGACCCCGGAGGGGACATTCCACAGCTTCGGCTACACCGCCCGCGATTACTACCACGACCTGGACCCCGAGGAGGCCCGCGAGTGGTTCTACTTCGAGAAGTTTAAGATGAAGATCCACAGCACCAGCGTGAGTCCCTGCTCCCATCCTGACGTTCCCGGTGTTCCCAGGGGGATCCTGGCCAGGCTGGGAATTGAAATGTTGGGGAAAAAACCCCATTTCAGCCCATTTTAGGGGGGTAAATTTGAGATTTTCCCATTCCGAGCTGCTCCAGGGTGGGTGGATGTGGCTGCACGAAGCTTCAGGCACCTGAGCTCCAGCTGGGGCAGAGAAGGATGAGCAAATTCTCGAGGTTTGGTGGTGGATCCATCCACCTCCCAGCCCCTGGTGTGATCCATTTGCTGTTCCCGGCAGGATCTGACCATGAAAACCGAGCTGGAAGCTGTCAACGGGAAGAAGATGCCGGCGCTGGAGGTGTTCGCCCACGCGCTGCGCTTCTTCAAGCAGCACGCGGTGCAGGTGGGGCCACCCCCATCCCTCCTCCTCCTCCTTCCCAAACGGAATCCCCTCCGTCCTCTCCGTGCATTCCATGGGAGGGCGGGGAGGCCCTGGGATGGAATTCCCAGATGTGCTGTGGCTGCCCTGTCCCTGGGATGTGTCCACGGTTGGACACTGGCGCTTGGAGTGACCTGGGACAGTGGGAGGTGTCCCTGGGTGGGACTGGATGGGGTTTAAGGTCCCTCCCCACCCAAACCATCCCGTGGTTCACCGGGAGCCCCCAGGTGTCACGTCCTGCTTGTCCCCTGGCAGGAGCTGAAGGACCAGTGCCCGTCCCTGCCCGAGAGCGACGCCATCCGCTGGGTGCTCACCGTGCCGGCCATCTGGAAGCAGCCGGCCAAGCAGTTCATGCGGGAAGCGGCCTACAAGGTGGGGGGACTCCGGAGGGTGCCCATGGGGTGACCCTCACAGCGGTTGTGGTCCCCAGGGTTTCCCCTTCTCCCCTCAAATGGAATTCCCACTGCCAGAGGGCAGCGTTAGGTGGGACATTGGGAGGGAATTCCTGGCTGGGAGGGTGGGGAGGGGCTGGGCTGGAATTCCCAGAGAAGCTGTGGCTGCCCCTGGATCCCTGGAAGCGTCCAAGGCCCAGCTGGATGGATTTGGATCCACCTGGGACAGTGAGAGGTGTCCCTGCCCATGGATAGGGTGGGAGTGGGATGGGATTTAAGGTCCTTCCAACACAAACCAACCAAAAGTTGTTGGGTGACTGGGTGGATAATTTTCCAGGTAGGTGGTTAAGAGGATTATTGGGTGATTGGTTGATTTGTTCAGTGGTTGGGTGGTTGGTTTGGTGCTCGGGTCATTGGTTGAGCAGTTGTCTGGTTGAGTGGTCGGTCGATGTGTTTGTTGAGAAGTTTGGTTGGTTGGTTGGTTGGTTGGTTGGTTGGTTGGTTGAATGGGTGGGTCATTGGTTGGGAGGTTGTTTGCGTAGCTGGCTGAGCAGTTTGGCCATTGGTTGGGTGGTTGGTTGGGTGCTCAGGTCATTGGTTGAGCAGTTGTCTGGTTGAGTGGTTGGGTGATTGGTTGATGTGTTAGTTGAGCAGTTGGTTGGTTGGTTGAATGGGTGGGTCATTGGTTGGGAGGTTGGTTGGATGGCTGCTTGAGCAGTTTGGCCGTTGGTTGGATGACTGATTTGGTGGTTGGGCCATTGGTTGAGCTGCTGGTTGGTCAGTTGAATGCTTGGTTTGGTGTTCAGGACATTGGTTGGTTCATTGGTTGACTGGGTCATTGGTCGAGCGGTTGGATGATTGAGCAGGAGGTTGGTTGGGTGGTCAGGTTATTGGTTGGGTGTGGGTCAATGGTCAGGTGGTTGGGTCAGTGGTCAGGTGGTTGGTTGTGTGGTTGGGTCAGGGGCTGGGTGGTTGGGTGGGTGGTTGTGTGGTTGATTTGGTGATCAGTTCTTTGTTTGTGTGGTTGGTTGGATGGTTGCTTGGGTGGTGAGGTCATCAGTTGGTTCGGTGATTGGTTGGGTGGTTAGTTTGGTGGTCAAGTCCTTGGTTGGATGGTTGGTTTTGTGGTGAGGCTGTTGGTTGTGTGGTTGGTTGGATGGTTAGTTGAGTGGTGAGGTAGTTGGTTTGTTGGGTGGTTGGTTGGTTTGGTGGTCAGGTTGTTGGTTTGGTGACTGATTTGGTGGTGAGGTCATTGATTGTGTGGTTGGTTGGATGGTTGGTTTGGTGGTGAGGTCATTGGTTGGTTGTGCAGTTGGTTTGGTGGTGAGGTCATTGATTGTGTGGTAGGTTGGATGGTTGGTTTGGTGGTGAGGTCATTGGTTGGTTGGTGGTGAGGTCATTGGTTGGTGGGGTGGTCAGGTTGTTGGTTAGGTGGTTGGTTGTGTGGTTGGTTGAGTGACTGGGTGGATCTATGGCAGGTTGAGTGGTCGGATGATCAGCTGCATGCTTGGGCTGTTGGCTGAGCTGTTGGGTCACAGGTTGGGCGCTTGATTGGTCAGTTGAGTTTTTGGGTGAAAATTCAGATATTGGCAAGTATCAGGTCCTCCCGCATCCCACAATTCCAGATCTGCGTGCCCACCAAGGGCCTGGGCACACACCCAGGAACCCCCAGTCCCCGTCCCCATCCCCTCCCTGTCACCGCATGTCCCTGCAGGCCGGGCTGGTGTCCCCGGAGACCCCAGAGCAGCTGCTGATCGCGCTGGAGCCTGAGGCCGCCTCCATTTATTGCCGGAAGCTGCGGCTGCCCCAACTGATCGAGCTCAGCTGCCGCCCCCCAGCCAACGGCACCGAGACCCCCCACCCCATCGACTCCAGCTTCCGGCAGGGTGAGGGGCACAGGGAGCGGGGTCGGGATGGGGCAGGGGCTGGAGGAGCAGGGAATGGGGTCGGGATAGGGCCAGGGAATGGGGTCAGGACAGGGCCAGGGGCTGGAGGAGCAGGGAATGGGATCTGGCCCTGTGTGCCAGGTCTGGAGGGTCCATCAGCTGCCATGGCTGGGGAAGTCCCCAGAGACCCCATTGCCAGAGAGTCCCCTGTCCCCAGAGACACCCTGTCCCCAAAGACTTCCCCATCCTCACACCCCCATTCCCAGAGGCCACATTCCGGAGACCCCTCATTCCCAGAGACCCCTCATTCCCAGAGACCCCCATTTCCAGGGACCTCCCATCCCCAGAGACCCCATTCCCAGAAATCTTTCGTCCCCAGAGACCCCATTTCCAGACACCCTATTCCCAGAGACCCCCTGTCCCCAGAGACCCCATTCCCAGAAACCCCATTCCCAGAGACCCCCTGTCCCCAGAAACCCCATTCCCAGAGACCCCCTGACCCCAGAGACCCCATTCCCAGAAACCTCAGTTCCAG
>NW_005054745.1:50668-52735 GCF_000277835.1 Geospiza fortis | reverse complement strand
CCCCCCCTCCCCAAATCCAGGGCATTTTTCCCATCTTTCCCATAAGCCTCCAAGCCGTGTCCCCCTCCTGCCCCCTTGGCCACCAGCCCATGGTGTCCCTGGGCCACCTCCAGGGACTGTCCCCCCACGGGTGGGATCCTGGGCTTTACTGGGACAGCCCCCGTTTGCCCAGCTGGGACCAAGCCCTGGAACTGGGATGCGCTGGTGGTGATCCCAGATGGAGATTTGGGAGATTTATGGGGAATTTATGGGATTGCTCGAGCTGACCCCAAGGACGAGGAATTATCCCCGTGCCAAAAATATCCCAGGACAACCCCACCTTTCCCAGTTCATCCTGGCCCTTCCGGGTGCCTTTGATGTCCCTGGGACGGGGTGGAGCAGAGGAAACCCCACGCAGGCTGTGGGGTCGGGGCCGGAGGTGGCATGGCCCAGGGGGGGCACAGGGTGATCCCATGGGATCTGCTGGGATCCTTTGGGATGGCAGCAGGGAAAGCTGGATCAGCCCGTCCAGGGTGGAGCTGGGTCATATTGGGGTCCTGGCTGGAGGGGAGCGGCCACCGGTGCTCCCAGTACAGACCCCACGGCGGGAATGGGGTGGATTTTGGGTAATGGGGTGGATCCCATGGAAATGGGGGGCATCCCATGGAAATGGGGTGGATCCCATGGATATGGGGGGCATCCCATGGAAATGGGGGTGATCCCATGGACATGGGGGGGATCCTATGGAAATGTGGGGGATCCCATGGAAATGGGGGTGATCCCATGGATATGGGGTAGATCCCATGGAAATGGGCTGGATCCCATGGCTATGGGGTGGATCCCATGGATATGGGGGGCATCCCATGGAAATGGGGGTGATCCCATGGACATGGGGGGGATCCTATGGAAATGGGGGGGATCCCATGGAAATGGGGGTGATCCCATGGATATGGGGTAGATCCCATGGAAATGGGCTGGATCCCATGGCTATGGGGTGGATCCCATGGATATGGGGGGCATCCCATGGAAATGGGGGTGATCCCATGGACATGGGGGGGATCCTATGGAAATGGGGGGGATCCCATGGAAATGGGGGTGATCCCATGGATATGGGGTAGATCCCATGGAAATGGGCTGGATCCCATGGCTATGGGGTGGATCCCATGGATATGGGGGGGATCCCTTGGAAGTGGGGTGGATCCCATGGAAGTGGGGTGGATCCCATGGAAGTGGGGTGGATTCTGGGTAATCGGGTGGATCCCATGGATATGGGGCGGATCCCATGGAAATGGGGGGGGGTCCCATGGAAGTGGGGTGGATTCCATGGCTATGGGGTGATGACATGGATATGGGGTGGATCCCATGGATATGGTGTGGATCCCATGGAAGTGGGGTGATGCCATGGATATGGGGTAGATCCCATGGATATGGGCTGGATCCCATGGCTATGGGGTGGATCCCATGGATATGGGGGGGATCCCATGGAAGTGGGGTGGATCCCATGGAAGTGGGGTGGATCCCATGGAAGTGGGGTGGATTCTGGGTAATCGGGTGGATCCCATGGATATGGGGCGGATCCCATGGAAATGGGGGGGGGTCCCATGGAAGTGGGGTGGATTCCATGGCTATGGGGTGATGACATGGATATGGGGTGGATCCCATGGATATGGTGTGGATCCCATGGAAGTGGGGTGATGCCATGGATATGGGGTAGATCCCATGGATATGGGCTGGATCCCATGGCTATGGGGTGGATCCCATGGAAATAGGGTGGATCCCATGGCTATGGGGTGTATCCTATGGAAATGGGGTGGATCCCATGGAAATGGGGGTGATCCCATAGAAATGGAGTGGATCCCATGGAAATGGCAGTGATCCCATGGAAATGGGATGGATTCTGGGTAATGGGGTGGATCCCATTGATATGGAGGGGATCCCATGGAAATGAGGGGGGGATCCCATTGAAATGGGGCGGATCCCATGGAAGTGGGGTGAATCCCATGGAAATGGAGTGGATCCCATGGAAATGGCAGTGATCCCATGGAAATGGGATGGATTCTGGGTAATGGGGTGGATCCCATTGATATG
>NW_005054745.1:40178-41617 GCF_000277835.1 Geospiza fortis | reverse complement strand
CCATGGAAGGGGGGTGGATGCTGGGTAATGGGGTGGATCCCATGGATGTGGGGCGGGTCCCATGGAAATGGGGGGGGGTCCCATGGAAGTGGGGTGGATTCCATGGCTATGGGGTGATGACATGGATATGGGGTGGATCCCATGGATATGGTGTGGATCCCATGGAAGTGGGGTGATGCCATGGATATGGGGTAGATCCCATGGATATGGGCTGGATCCCATGGCTATGGGGTGGATCCCATGGAAATAGGGTGGATCCCATGGCTATGGGGTGTATCCTATGGAAATGGGGTGGATCCCATGGAAATGGGGGTGATCCCATAGAAATGGAGTGGATCCCATGGAAATGGCAGTGATCCCATGGAAATGGGATGGATTCTGGGTAATGGGGTGGATCCCATTGATATGGAGGGGATCCCATGGAAATGAGGGGGGGATCCCATTGAAATGGGGCGGATCCCATGGAAGTGGGGTGAATCCCATGGAAATGGAGTGGATCCCATGGAAATGGCAGTGATCCCATGGAAATGGGATGGATTCTGGGTAATGGGGTGGATCCCATTGATATGAAGTGGATCCCATGGAAATGGGGTGGATCCCATGGACATGGGCAGCCCCTCCTTCCTGGTGGAGTCGGGAGTGGGCGAGCTCTGGTCGGAGATGCAGGCAGGTACGAGGGGGGGACACGGGTGTCCCAGTTCCCGGGGTCCCCCTGGATGTCCCCTTCGTGACAGAGCCACCCCCAAGCACCCAAGGGTGCTCCTGCCATGGGGGTGACACGGTTGGAGTCTGTCCCTTGACCGCACAGAAGGGGCGCGGTCTCCCTGCCACCATCCCGTCCCTTCGTCTCTCGGCCCGCCCCAATTCCCAATATTTTGGTTAAAGTTCCCTTTTCCCCGGGAAAACGCAGCCCTGTGTCCCCGCGGGTGGGTGTCGCGGGGGGTCACTCGGGAGCGCCACCCTGTCGCTGTCCCCTCCCGCAGGTGACAGGTACATCGTTGCCGATTGTGGCGGGGGCACGGTGGATCTGACCGTGCACCAGATCGAGAAGCCGCAGGGGACGCTGAAGGAGCTCTACAAAGCCTCGGGTGGGATGAGGATCCTTGTTCATCCTTTTTAACCCCGCTCCGGGATCCTCCCCGGATCACAAACCCCGGCTTGTGACCCCAAACCCGGGTGGGACCCCAAACCCCAGGCTGGGACCCCAAACCCCGGCTGGGACCCCAAACTCGGGTGGGACCACAAATCTGGGCTGGGACCCCAAACCCGGGTGGGACCCCACATCCGGGGCTGGGACCCCAAACCCGGGCTGGGACCCCAAACTCGGGCTGGGACCCCAGATCCGGGCTGGGACCCCGAATCCAGGCTGGGACCCCAAACTCAGGCTGGGATCCCGAATCCGGGCTGGGACCCCAAATCCCGGGCTGGGACACCGAATA
>NW_005054745.1:38750-39990 GCF_000277835.1 Geospiza fortis | reverse complement strand
CACCAGACCCGGGCTGGGACCCCAAACCCGGGCTGGGACCCCGAATCTGGGCTGGGACCCCGAATCCGGGCTGGGACCCCAAATCTGGGCTGGGACCCCAAACTCGGGCTGGGACCCCAGACTCGGGCTGGGACCCCAAAACCGGGCCGGGACACCCCGCCCCACTAAAGGGCCGTGGGTGGGGCTGTGGCGCCACCTGGTGGCGGCGGTGGGGAAGTGCAGGGGGGGCACAGAGAGGGGACAGAGGGAAGGGGACACGGACTGGGGGCACAAGGAGGGACAGGGGTGGATTAGGGGGACAAGGTGGGGCAGAGAGGATGAGGAGGGTGGGTGAGGGGGGACAGAGGGACAAGGGAATGAGGTGGAGGGGACATGGGGACATGGTTGGCACAAGGACATGGGGATGGCAGCACGTGGGGACACGGTGGTAGGGGTGCCACGGGGACGTGTGGGGACCTCAGGATGTGGGGAAGTGGGACATGGAGATGTGGGTGACACAGGGACGTGGGGATGAGGGACATGGGGGACATGGGGGAGACAAGGACATGGGGATGAAGGACATGGGAACATGGGGGATATAGGGGACATGGATGGGGGACATGAGGACATCAGGATGACACGGGGACATGGGGATGGGGGACACGGGGGACACAGGGCTGTGGGAATGAAGGACATGAGGACATGGGGAATGTGGGAGATGTGGTGTTGGGGGGGACATGGGGGATATGGAGGACATGGGGACACGGAGGATATGGGGGACACGGGGATGGGGGACATGAGGACATGAGGATGGGGGGTATAGGAGAGACGGGGAGGGGGGACAGAAGGAGGGGGGGATGAAGGACATGGGAATGTGGGAGATGTGGGGATATGGTGTTGGGGGGGACATGGGGGATATGGAGGACATGGGGACACGAAGGATATGGGGGACGCAGTGATGGGGGACATGAGGACATCAGGATGACACAGGGACATGGGGATGGGGGACACGAGGACATGGGAATGTAGGGGACATAGGGACATGGAGATGTGGGAGAACGCGGTGATGGGGGACATGGCTGCCATGGGGACACGGCAACGACGGGGCCACCTCCTGAGCCCACCCTCGTCCCTCAGGAGGTCCCTACGGGGCCGTGGGCGTGGACCTGGCCTTCGAGAAGCTTCTGTGCCACATCTTCGGGGACGATTTCATCGCCACCTTCAAGGCCAAGCGTCCGGCGGCCTGGGTGGTGACCATCGC
>NW_005054745.1:37431-38565 GCF_000277835.1 Geospiza fortis | reverse complement strand
GGTGGGGGGGGAGGGGGGAAGGGGGGGGGGGAGGGGGGGATGGGGGGGGGGGGGGGAGGACGGGGAAGGACCAGGTTCCTGGTCACCCCCGGGTCCCCTGTCTGTCCCCAGTGTGAACCTGGTGAAGTGGTCGTCCCAAGGGATGCTGCGGATGTCCCCCGAGGCCATGAGCGAGCTGTTCCAGCCAACCATCAGCCACATCATCCAGCACATCGGTGGGGCCCGGGGACACGGCCATGCCTGGGGAACCCCTGTCCCTGCGCCACCCCCTGTGCCTGGGGTCACTCCCCATCCCTGGGACCTGCCCTGTTACTGGGAGCCCCCCGTTCCTGGGATCATTCCCATCATTCCCGGGAGCCCCTTCACCCCTGGAATCATTCCTGTCCCTGGCGCCACCCCTGTCCCTATGAGCCCCCCCATCCTTGGGACAATCCCATGCCTGAGAGATTCCCCCCCATCCCTGGCATAATCCTGCACCCTGGGATCCCCTTTGTCCCCGGGACCCCGCTCCTGTCCCTGGGACCCTCCTGTGCCTGGCACTCCCCCTTCATCCCTGGCACCTTCCCTATCCGTGGAACCCCCTCTGTCTCTGGAACCCACTCCATCCCTGGAGCCCACCTTGTCCCTGGGATCCCCCCATTCCTGGAACCCTCCTCGTCACTGGAATCCCCCACTGTCCCCAGAAATCTTTTATCCCTGGAACCCCCATTTTCCCCGGAAACCTTTCCCTGTCCCTGGAACTCTCCTTGTCCCTGCGACCACCCCTGTCTCTGGAACCCGCTCCATCCCTGGAACCCACCTTGTCCCTGGGATCCCCCCATGCCTGGAACCCTCCTCGTCACTGGAATCCCTCACTGTCCTTGGGAACCTTTTATCCCTGGAACCCCATTGTCCCTAGGACTAGCCCTTGTCTCTGGAATCCCCATTGTCCCTGGAAACCTTTTATCCCTAAAACCCTGTCCCTGGACCCCCCATTGTCCCTGAACCCCCCTTATCCCTAGAACATTCCTTGTCCCTGGAACCCCCATTGTCCCTGGAACCCCCCTTGTCCCTGGAGCCCCCATTGTGCCTGGAACCCCATTGTCCCTGGAACCCTCCCTGTCCCTCAGCCCCATTCCATCCCTGGAACTTCCC
>NW_005054745.1:34395-37364 GCF_000277835.1 Geospiza fortis | reverse complement strand
CGGGTGGGCGGCTTCGCTGAGCCGGCCATGCTGCAGCGGGCGGTGCAGGCCGCCTTCGGCCACTGCTGCCGGGTCATCGTCCCACAGGACGTGGGGCTGACCATCCTCAAGGGGGCCGTGCTCTTCGGCCTGGACCCCGGCGTGGTGCGGGTGCGCCGCTCGCCACTCACCTACGGCGTGGGCGTCCTCAACAAGTTCGTGGAGGGCAAGCACCCGCGTGAGAAGCTGCTGGTCAAGGAGGGCAAGAACTGGTGCACCGACATCTTCGAGAAGTTCGTCACCGTGGACCAGTCGGTGGCCTTGGGCGAGGTGGTCCAGCGGAGCTACTGCCCGGCGCGGCCCGGCCAGCGCCGGACCATCATCAACATCTACTGCTGTGACAGCGACGACGTGGTGTACATCACCGACCCCGGCGTCAGGAAGTGCGGCACCATCAGCCTGGAGCTGGGCGACGCGGGCGATGCGGGCGCGGCGCGGGGCCGGCGCGAGATCCGCACCAGCATGCAGTTCGGGGACACCGAGATCAAGGTGACCGCGCTGGACACGCGCACGGCGCGCAGCGTCAGGGCCACCATCGACTTCCTGTCCAACTGAGGGGACCCTGGGATGTGCCACCATTGACTTGCTGTCCAACTGGGACTACTCAGTATGTGCCACCATCGACTTCCTGTCCAACTGAGGGGACCCTGCCACCATCGACTTGCTGTCCAACTGAGGGGACCCTGGGAGGTGCCACCATTGTCTTCTTGTCCAACTGAGACTACTCAGTATGTGCCACCATTGACTTCCTGTCCATCTGGGACTACCCGGGATGTGCCACCTCCTGTCCAACTGAGGGGACCCTGGGACGTGCCACCATCAACTGCCTGACCAACTGGGACTACCCAGGATGTGCCACCATTGTCTTCCTGTCCATCTGGGACTACCAAGGATGTGCCGCCATTGACTTCCCATCCAATTGAAGGTACCCTGCGATGTGCCACCATCAACTTCCTGTCCAACTGGGACTACCCAGGATGTGCCACCATCAGCTTCCTGTCCAATTGAGGGGACCCTGGGATGTGCCACCATCGACTTGCTGTCCAACTGAGGGGCCCCTGGGACGTGCCACCATTGTCTTCCTGTCCAACTGAGACTACCCAAGATGTGCCACCATTGACTTCCTGTCCAATTGAAGGTACCCTGGGACATGCCACCATTGACTTTGTGTCCATCTAGGACTACCAAGGATGTGCCACCTTTGACTTCCTGTCCAACTGAGGGGCCCTGGGATGTAACACCATTGACTTTGTGTCTTGTGTCCAACTGAGACTACCCGATGTGCCACCATTGGCTTCCTGTCCATCTGGGACTACCCAGGACGTGCCACCATCAGCTTCCTGTCCAAATGAGGGGATCCTGCGATGTGCCACCATTGTCTTCCTGCGCAACTGAGATCACCCAGGATGTCCCACCATCCACTTCCCATCCAATTGACAAGCCTCTGGAACATGCCACCATCAGCTTCCCATCCAACTGGGACTACCCAGGATGTGCCTCCATCAACTTCCTGCCCAATTGAGGGGACCCTGGGACATGCCACCATTGTCTTCCTGTGCAACTGAGACTACTCAGGATGTGCCACCATCGACTTCCTGTCCAATTGAGGGGACCCTGGGACATGCCACCATTGTCTTCCTGTGCAACTGAGACTACTCAGGATGTGCCACCATCGACTTCCTGTCCAATTGAGGGGACCCTGGGACATGCCACCATTGTCTTCCTGTGCAACTGAGACTACTCAGGATGTGCCACCATCGACTTCCTGTCCAATTGAGGGGACCCTGGGACATGCCACCATTGTCTTCCTGTGCAACTGAGACTACTCAGGATGTGCCACCATCGACTTCCTGCCCAACTAAAACCTTCCTGGAGACTCCACCATTGAATTAATCTCCAACTGAGCCCCCCTGTCATCATGGGGACAGCCCCAGGACCTGCCATCCTGGACTTCCTGTCCAACTGAGACCTTCCCGGAGATGCCACCAGGGGCTTCCTGTCCAACTGAGACATTCCTGGAGCTCCCACCAGGGACATCTTATCCAACTGAGACCTTCCTGGAGACGCCACCATGGACATTTTATCCAACTGAGACCTTCCTGGAGATGCCACCGTGGACATTTTATCCAACTGAGACCTTCCTGGAGATGCCACCAGGGCCTTCCTGTCCAACTGAGATGTTCCTGGAGATGCCACCATGGACATCTTGTCCAACTGAGACCTTCCTGGAGATGCCACCATGGACATTTTATCCAACTGAGACCTTCCTGGAGATGCCACCATGGACATTTTATCCAACTGAGACCTTCCTGGAGCTCCTACCATGGCCTTCCTGTCCAACTGAGGGGCCTAGGGAGATGCCACCATCAATTTAATCTTCAGCTGAGTCCCCACCAACATCATGGGGACCTCTGGGACCTGCCACCACGGACTTTCTGTCCAACTGAGATGTTCCTGGAGATGCCACCACGGACTTTCTGTCCAACTAGACCTTCCTGGAGATGCCACCATGGACATCTTATCCAACTGAGACCTTCCTGGAGATGCCACCACCTATTTCCACCCCAGCTGAGACCTCCTGTCACTGTGGGGACCACACCAGGACCTGGCACCATCGATTCCCTGCCAGACTGAGACCCCCCCCTTATCCTGGGGACCCCAATCCCTGTCCCCCACCCTCTCCCAGTCCCCTTTAACTGGAATTGGCCTCGTGACCCTGCCCCGTGCCCCACCCGGGACTATTCGGGATTACCCACCCAGGGGTGTCCCCTGTCCCCCTGGGCAGGGTCACAGAGGGGATCTGGGCTCCCAGCCCATTCCCAGTGGGATTTTCCTCCTTCCCGAGGTGGGGATTTTGTACTTTAACCCCTCCCCCAGGCATGTAAAATATCTTTATATTTATATACATATATATATATATATATATATAT
>NW_005054745.1:33940-34345 GCF_000277835.1 Geospiza fortis | reverse complement strand
ACCGAGCGGGGTCCCCCCTCCCTCCCTCCCTCCCCGCCCGCTTTTGGGGACCGTGCTGTGCTGTGGGGGACTTTGGGGTGGCCCGGGGTGGGCTTTGGGGTCAGTCGAAGCCGTGCCACTCGCTCTGCTCCGAGTCGTACTCCAGCTCGGCTCCCACGCAGCGCACGCCGTCCAGGAGCATCGGCGTCCCGTGGTGACGGTCTGGGGACAGCAGGGGACACGGCTCGGGGACAGCTCTTTTTTGGGAAGGTGGTGGGAACGCCCCCTTTTTTTAGGGGTTTGGGGGCGGTTTTAGGCTCCCAGTGCCGGGGCCGGGTGGGTGGGGGATGTGTTGTCCCTTGTGTCACCGCTGTGGGGTCACTGCCCAGGGGGTGGTGACAACCTCGGGGGGCTGGGGGGGGCTGG
>NW_005054745.1:32450-32958 GCF_000277835.1 Geospiza fortis | reverse complement strand
CCCTGCCTGTCCCCTCCCTGTCCTGCCTGCCCTTCCCTGAACCTTTCCTGCCCTTCCTGAACCCCTCCTGTCCTGCCTGTCCCGCCCTGTCCTCCACCTTCCCTGTCCTTCCTGTCCCCTCCCTGTACCTACCCACCTTTTCCCTGTCCTCCCTGCCCTGCCTGTCCCCTCCCTGCTCTGCCCTGCCTGTCCCTGTCCCCTCCCTGCCCTGCCTGTCCCCCTGCAACTCGTGGGCTTCCCCAGGGCTCCTTTCCCCTGCTCCAGAGAGGTCCTGGCCCCGATCCCAGCTCCAATCCCAATCCCAGCTCCAATCCCGATTCCAGCTCCAATCCCAGTCCTGATTCCAGCCTTGATCCCAGCCCCAACCCCGGCTCTGATCCCAGTTCCAATCCCAGTCCCAGTCCCAGTCCTGATCCCGGTCCCAACCTGGTTCTGATCCCAATCCCAATCCCAGTCCTGATCCCGGCTTCTGCCTCCAATCCCAGTCCTGATTCCAGCCTTGATCCCA
>NW_005054745.1:28637-32092 GCF_000277835.1 Geospiza fortis | reverse complement strand
AGCCCCAGCCCCGATCCCGACTCCAATCCCAGCCCCGATCCCGGATCCCATCCCGGTCCGCCCCCACCCCCGACCCCGACCCCGATCCCAATCCCAATCCCCATTGGGAATCTCCAAACAAACCCTAAAGCGCTTTTTTGGGGTGGAGCCAGCAGTGGGTGGGAAAAGCCCCATCCCTGCCCTGTCCCCATTGTCCCCATTGCCAGGAGGTGACACCGAAGCCCAGCCCTGTCCCTGCCCTGTCCCCATTGCAGGGAGGTGGCACCAAAGCCCAGCCCTGTCCCCACTGTCCCCATTGCAGGGAGGTGACACCAAAGCCCAGCCCTGTCCCCATTGTCCCCATTGCAGGGAGGTGACACCAAAGCCCAGCCCTGTCCCCATTGTCCCCATTGCAGGGAGGGGACACCAAAGCCCAGCCCTGTCCCCACTGTCCCCACTGCAGGGAGGTGACACCAAAGCCCAGCCCTGTCCCAGCCCTGTCCCCACTGCCAGGCGCTGACCCCGAGGGGACAGGGATGTGGGAAACAGCATCCATTGTCTGTGGGACATCTGGGATGGGACCGAGGTGGCTTTGGGGACACGGGGTGTCCTCGGAGCAGAGCCTGTGTCCCCAAGGAACTGCCACCCAGCCCAGGTGACGCTCAGCTGTCCCCGGGCTCTGGGATCCCGTGGATGTGGTAGCGCCCAATTGTCCCCAAAGGGGAGGGTGGCACCTCTTGGAGAAATCCCTGTCCCTGTCCCTGTCCGGGTGTGGAGCCCCGCCCCAGGAAAGAAAAATCCCAACAACAACAAAATAACGGAATTTGGGGACATCGGGGACATCCCTGAGGACGAGGAATTGCCACCTCCTCCCCGAGACACTGAGGGGACAATCCCTGGGTGTGCCCCCTTTGGGAAGGGGCCGGGTGCAGGACGGGGACGTTGGGGACAAGGAGGGGGGACACACGGTACCTTCGGGCAGCGAGGTGACACTGACGATGCGCAGGTTGGGGTTGGGGACGGGCAGGGGACAAACGTCCTTGCCCAGGCTGGGCACGGGGGGCAGCACGAAGGTGATCTCGTACTTGTGCAGGATCTTCAGGAATCCCACCTGGGAAAAAAGAGCGGGATACGGGGTGACACCACGGCCGGGGTGTCACTGTCACCCCCGCCCTGGGGACAAGGGACGCTGGACAGTCCCCAGGAAGGCGGGGACAGCACCTGGAGGGCGGGAATTGCATCCTAAAAATCCCCACTGTTAAATCCGGGATTTGTGCCCTAAAAAAAAACCCTCAGGAAATAATAAATAGGAGATAATTTAGGAAATAATTTGAATAATTTCAGAAATAAATCAGGAAAAGGCAACAACAAACGCGATGATTTTGCCCCCAAAAAACGCAGGAAAAATAAGGAATTTTGGGACAAAATTTTGGGAATGAGGACCCGTGGATGCCACAGGAGCAGGGGGAGGTTTCCCAGCCGTCCCTGGAAAAGGCAAGAGCACCTCTGCCCCTGGAACTTTTCCGCTGCCGTGACAAAAACCAGAGCCCCGCAGAGCCTTGGAAAAATCCATTTTGGGAAGGGAGAGAGCTGGGAACGATCCCTGAGAGAAAAAAAACCATCCGGGGCCAGGATCCGGAGGGTGCAATTCCCAAAATCCATCCCAACGAGATGGAAAAGGATCCAGGGAGAAAATTCCAGAGCCTAAAGGGGCTCCAGGACAGCTGGAGGGGGATAAGGACACAGGGAATGGGGACATTTGCGGGATTTTTGGAATTCCCAAAATTCCCTCACAGGCTGGGATCATCCCAAAGAGCTGGAAAAGGACACAGGGAATGGGGACATTTGGGATGGGATTTTTGGAATTCCCAAAATCCCCCCATGGGCTGGGATCATCCCAAAAAGCTGGAAAAGGATCCAGGGAGAAAATTCCAGAGCCTAAAGGGACTCCAGGAGAGCTGGAGGGGGATTGGGGACAAGGACACAGGGAATGGGGACATTTGGGATGGGATTTTGGGAAGGAATTCCCATCTGGGCTGAAATCCCCAAATTTTCCGTGGATCCCTGGGGGCGTCCAAGGAATCAGGACGAGCCCCAAAGCTCTTTTCCCCTCTAAACCATTTTTGGGATTTATCCCTTTAAAACCCCAGAAAAATACCAAACCCCAGGATCTTTTGCCAATCGCATCCCATTGCCAGCAGGGTCCCCTCCCCGCGTCCCCGTGTCCCCGTGGGTGGCACTGCCGCCCGCTCATTGTCACGCGGTGGGAACGCAACGGGGATTTGGGGATTGGGGATGACTCGGCGCCGGTGGTGGCAGCTGCAGGTGCCACGCGTTGGTGGCACCGCGGGTGGCTCCTGTCCCCTCCCCTGGAGCCGTGCCACCCTCCGGGATGACAGGGAATGGCCCCGGTGGCATCCAGAGGGGACAGCGCCACGTGTCCCCCGTGTCCCCAAAGCCACCCAAGCGTGGCGCTGGGTTTGGGGGACAATCCGGAGTTGGGAATGGGGCGGCGACGCCTCGAAATCCGGGGGTTTTCGGGTGTTGGCAGCGCCGGAGTCGCCAGGGGACGGTGACATCCCGCCGGTGTCCCCCTGTCCCCCACCTTGACCAGGAAGTGGCCGTCCTTGTCCTGTGTCACCATCACGGCCGAGTCGTGCAGCTGCTCCTGGAAGTGGACGTGGCCCTGTGTCCCCTCGTGCTGGTGGCCCTGGGTCCCCTCGGGGGTGAAGCGCACCGCTGTCCCCTTCCCCTTGCCGCCTGCAGGGGACACAGTGACAAAGGGCCCGTGTCACAGCCCTGTCCCCAGGGGAGGTGGCCTCGCGTGGTGGCACCAGGAGAGGCTTCCCTGTCACCTCCTCCCCGTGTCACCTGTGGGGACCTGTGGGGACAGCCAGCTCGTCTCCGAGCAGGAAGCTGCCACCGGGCCGTGCCAAGAGGGTCCCCAAGTGTCCCCAAGTGTCCCCAGGTGTGCCCAGGTGTGCCCAGGCTCGGCAGGCTCTGCTCCCTCCTGTGAAGTCCATAGGACAAGTGACACAGGCTGGGGACATGGGGACATGGGACAGGTGAGAAGGGGGGAGAGCATGGAAGTGCCACCAGCTGAGGTCCAGAGGGTCCCCAAGTGTCCCCAGGTGTCCCCAGGCTCGGCAGACTCCGGTCCCTCCTGTGATGTCCTCGGGACAAGTGACACAGGGACAGAGGGACACAGGTGACAAGTGACCACAGCTAGTTCCTATCTGAGCAGGGAAAGGCCACCAGCTGATGTCCAGAGGGTCCCCAAGTGTCCCCAGATGTCCCCAAGAATCCCCAGGTGTCCCCAGTCTCGCAGACTCCGCTCCCTCCTGTGATGTCCTCGGGACAAGTGACACAGGGACAGAGGGACACTGGTGACAAGTGACCACAGCCAGCTCCCCTGCGAGGACCAGAAGGTCCCCAAGTGTCCCCAGGTGGCCCCAGGTGTCCCCAGGCCCGGCAGA
>NW_005054745.1:23095-28621 GCF_000277835.1 Geospiza fortis | reverse complement strand
GGGCCCGGCGCTGCCAGCCGGGGGAGGGGGAGGGGAGGCCCGAGTCCCGTGGGATTTTCCACGCGTGCCGCTTCCATGGAAAATCCGCCCCTTCCTCCTCCTCCTCCTCCTCCTCCTCCTCCTCCCGCTGCTCCCAGCTGGCAGCGCATTGTCACCAACGCCAGCAGCACATTGTCGCCTCCCTTGTCGCCTCAAGAAAAGGCTCTTTGTGCTGGCAGCGCCGGGAGCCCCGGGCTTTAATGAGCCGGGCTTTAAGGAGCCGGGCTTAATGAGCCGGGCTTAATGAGCTGGGCTTAATGAGCCGGGTTTAGGGCTCGACCATTGTCCGGGGGGGACAGTGAGGGACACGGTGACAGCGTGGGGACACACGCAGGGACACACGTGGGGGACCCTCCTCAGTGGCGATCCCGAAGGATCCCAAATCCCAAATTCCGGATCCCAGATCCCGAATCCCAAATCCCGAAGGATCCCCATTCCCTCCGGTCTTCCCAGCGTTTCCCGAATTTGGGAAGTGGTTCTCACCCTCCCGTGTCCCGGTGGCTCCCAGTGGGATCGCATCCCGAATCCCAAATCCCGAATCCCGAATCCTGAATCCTGAATCCTGAATCCCGAATCCCGAATCCCGAATCCTGAATCCCAAATCCCGAATCCCAGCTCCCGGTGGGATCAGATCCCAAATCCCAAATCCCAAATCCCGAATCCCAAATCCCAAATCCCAAATCCCGGATCCCAAATCCCGAAGGATCCCAAATCCTTAATCCCAAATCCCGAATCCCAAATCCCAAATCCCAAATCCCGGATCCCAAATCCCAAAGGATCCCAAATCCCGAAGGATCCCAAATCCTGAAGGATCCCAAATCCCAAATCCCGAATCCCGGACCCCAAATCCCGGATCCCGAATCCCAAAGGGGCCCAAATCCTGAAGGATCCCGAATCCCAAATCCCGAATCCCAGATCCCAAATCCCGGATCCCAACCCTCGATGATGCCGAAGAATGATCCCAAATCCCCTCGTCACCCCTTGGTGGCACTCGGGGACATCGGCCACCCCCTCGCGGGCACGGGGACACTGGGGACAGTGGGGTTGGAGCGGGAGGAAGGCGGGAATTGGGCTGTCCGGGAATTGGGGTATCCCAGGATTTGGGGTGTCCCGGGAATTGGGGTGTCCGGGAATTGGGGTGTCCGGGAATTGGGGTGTCCGGGAATTGGGGTATCCCGGGATTTGGGGGATCCTGGGATTTGGGGTGGCCCCGGGATTGGGGGTGTCCGGGAATTGGGGTATCCCGGGATTTGGGGGATCCTGGGATTTGGGGTGGCCCCGGGATTGGGGGTGTCCGGGAATTGGGGTATCCCGGGATTTGGGGGATCCTGGGATTTGGGGTGGCCCCGGGATTGGGGGTGTCCGGGAATTGGGGTATCCCGGGATTTGGGGTATCCTGGGATTTGGGGTGGCCTCGATTTGGGGTGTCCGGGAATGGGGGTGTCCGGGAATTGGGGTGTCCGGGAATTGGGGTGGCCTCGGGAGGGGACAGCAGGGACCGGCAGGGGTGACAGTCAGGGATCCGCTGGATCGGGGATTTGTGGGGTCTGGGATTCCCTTGGATTTGGGGTTTATGGGATCTGGGATTTGTGGGATTGGGGAATCTGCCGGATTTCGGGATTTATGGGATCTGGAATTCCCTTGGATTTGGGATTTCTGGGACCAGGGAATCCATGGATTGGGGATTTTTTTATGGGATCTGGGATTTGTGGGATCAGGGAATCCCTTGGATCTGGGACTTATAGGATCTGGGATTTGTGGGATCTGGGATTCCCTTGGCTCTGGGATTTATGGGATCTGGGAATCCCTTGGATCTGGGATTTGTGGGATCTGGGAATCCCTTGGATCTGGGACTTATAGGATCTGGGATTTATGGGATCAGAGAATCCCTTGGATTTGGGATTTCTGGGAGCAGGGAATCCACTGGATTGGGGATTTGTGGAATCCGGGATTCCTTTGCATTTGGGATTTATGAGATCTGTGATTCCCTTGGATCTGGGATTTATGGGATCTGGGAATCTGCTGGATCAAGGGTTTATGGGATCAGGGAATCCCTTGGATCTGGGATTTACAGGATCTGGGATTTATGGGATCAGGGATTTCTGGGATCTCGGATTTCTGGAAGCAGGGAATCCCTTGGATCTGGGATTTGTGGGATCTGGGATTTATGGGATCAGGGAACCCCCTGGGTCTGGGATTTGTGGGACCAGGGAACCGCTGGATTTGGGGATTTGTGGGATCTGGGATTCCCTTGGATTTGGGATTCCTGGGACCTGGGATTTATGGGATCAGGGAACCCCCCTGGATCTGGGATTTCTGGGATCAGGGATTTGTGGGATCAGGGATTTCTGGGAGAAGGGAATCCCTTGGATCTGGGATTTATGGGATTTGGAATTGGTGGGATCTGGGGTTCCCTGGGATCAGAGATTTCTGGGAGAAGGGAACCCCCTGGATCTGGGATTTATGGGATCAGGGAATCTGCTGGATCCAAGACTTTGGGGATCAGAAAATGTGCTGGATCAGGGATTTATGGGATCAGGAAATTCCTTGGATCTGGGATTTATGGGATCTGGGATTTGTGGGATCAGAACCCCCAGGAAAACCCCAAATCCCTGGATGGGAACAGAAGAGACCCCAAAAACTGCGGGAAGACCCCAAATCCCGGGCTCGGGGCACAGGGAGGGGACGTGGGCGCTCACCCTTGCCGGCGGTCGCCATGTCACTGTCACTGTCACTGTCCCCAAGTTCAGCGGCCGGGGGGCATCGTCCGGGAATTCTGCGGGAATGGGGCGGGAATGGGAAGGCGCCAATTCCCATCCCATATTCCCCATCCCATATTCCCATCCCATAATTCCCCATAATTCTCACATAAATGGGAGATCAGATCCCAAATTTGGAGTTCTTTCCCAAATGGGATAAACGGGAGATCAGATCTCAAACTCGGAGCTTTTCCCAAATAATTTTTCTCGGGATAAACAGCAGATCAGATCCCAAATTTGGAGCTTTTCCCAAATTATTTTTCCTCAGATAAATGGGAAATCGGATCCCAAACTTGGAGCTTTTCCCAAATCTCTTTTCCCGGGATAAACGCGAGATTGGATCTCAAACTTGGAGCTTTTCCCAAATGGTTTTTCCCGGGATAATCAGGAGATCAGATCCCAAACTTGGAGTTTTTCTCAAATCTCTTTTCCCGGGATAATCAGGAGATCAGATCCCAAACTTGGAGTTTTTCTCAAATCTCTTTTCCCGGGATAATCAGGAGATCAGATCCCAAACTTGGAGTTTTTCTCAAATCTCTTTTCCCGGGATAATCAGGAGATCAGATCCCAAACTTGGAGTTTTTCTCAAATCTCTTTTCCCGGGATAAACGCGAGATTGGATCTCAAACTTCGAGCTTTTCCCAAATGGTTTTTCCCGGGATAAATGGGAGATCACATCCTAAATTTGGAGCTTTTCCCAAATCTCTTTTCCCAGGATAATCGTGAGATCAGATCCCAAATTTGGAGCTTTTCCCAAATAATTTTTCCCAGGATAAACAGCAGATCAGATCCCAAACTCGGAGTTTTTCCCAAATTTCCTTTCCTTTCCTTTCCTTTCCTTTCCTTTCCTTTCCTTTCCTTTCCTTTCCTTTCCTTTCCTTTCCTTTCCTTTCCTTTCCTTTCCTTTCCTTTCCTTTCCTTTCCTTTCCTTTCCTTTCCTTTCCTTTCCTTTCCTTTCCTTTCCTTTCCTTTCCTTTCCTTTCCTTTCCTTTCCTTTCCTTTCCTTTCCTTTCCTTTCCTTTCCTTTCCTTTCCTTTCCTTTCCTTTCCTTTCCTTTCCTTTCCTTTCCTTTCCTTTCCTTTCCTTTCCTTTCCTTTCCTTTCCTTTCCTTTCCTTTCCTTTCCTTTCCTTTCCTTTCCTTTCCTTTCCTTTCCTTTCCTTTCCTTTCCTTTCCTTTCCTTTCCTTTCCTTTCCTTTCCTTTCCTTTCCTTTCCTTTCCTTTCCTTTCCTTTCCTTTCCTTTCCTTTCCTTTCCTTTCCTTTCCTTTCCTTTCCTTTCCTTTCCTTTCCTTTCCTTTCCTTTCCTTTCCTTTCCTTTCCTTTCCTTTCCTTTCCTTTCCTTTCCTTTCCTTTCCTTTCCTTTCCTTTCCTTTCCTTTCCTTTCCTTTCCTTTCCTTTCCTTTCCTTTCCTTTCCTTTCCTTTCCTTTCCTTTCCTTTCCTTTCCTTTCCTTTCCTTTCCTTTCCTTTCCTTTCCTTTCCTTTCCTTTCCTTTCCTTTCCTTTCCTTTCCTTTCCTTTCCTTTCCTTTCCTTTCCTTTCCTTTCCTTTCCTTTCCTTTCCTTTCCTTTCCTTTCCTTTCCTTTCCTTTCCTTTCCTTTCCTTTCCTTTCCTTTCCTTTCCTTTCCTTTCCTTTCCTTTCCTTTCCTTTCCTTTCCTTTCCTTTCCTTTCCTTTCCTTTCCTTTCCTTTCCTTTCCTTTCCTTTCCTTTCCTTTCCTTTCCTTTCCTTTCCTTTCCTTTCCTTTCCTTTCCTTTCCTTTCCTTTCCTTTCCTTTCCTTTCCTTTCCTTTCCTTTCCTTTCCTTTCCTTTCCTTTCCTTTCCTTTCCTTTCCTTTCCTTTCCTTTCCTTTCCTTTCCTTTCCTTTCCTTTCCTTTCCTTTCCTTTCCTTTCCTTTCCTTTCCTTTCCTTTCCTTTCCTTTCCTTTCCTTTCCTTTCCTTTCCTTTCCTTTCCTTTCCTTTCCTTTCCTTTCCTTTCCTTTCCTTTCCTTTCCTTTCCTTTCCTTTCCTTTCCTTTCCTTTCCTTTCCTTTCCTTTCCTTTCCTTTCCTTTCCTTTCCTTTCCTTTCCTTTCCTTTCCTTTCCTTTCCTTTCCTTTCCTTTCCTTTCCTTTCCTTTCCTTTCCTTTCCTTTCCTTTCCTTTCCTTTCCTTTCCTTCGTTCCCCTTCTCCTTCCCTCTCAATCCCATCCCAACTCCATTCCATCCATCTCATCCCAAATCATCCCATCCCATCCCATCCCATTTCCTTTCTTTTTAATTTCATCTCATCCCATTTCATCCCAATTCTATCAGATCCATCTAATCCCGAATTATCCCAATTCCTTCCCATCCCATTTCAGTTCTGTCCCATCACATTCAATTTCCTCCCTATTTAATTTATTCTCATCCCACCTGATCCCCTCTCATCTCTACTCCATCCCATCCATCTCATCCCATTTGATCCCAATTCCTTCCCATCCCAACCCTATTCCATCCATCCGTCTCATCCTATCTTATCCCGATCTGATCCCATCCCTTCTAACCCATCTCAGCTCCATCCCATCCATCTCATCCCAAACAATTCCAATTCCTTCCCATCCCATCCCATCCCATCCCATCCCATCCCATACCATTGCATTTCCTCCCCATCTCATTTTATCCCACCCCATTTCATCCCAAATCCATTTCATCCCAAATCATCCCAATTCCTTCCCATCCCAATTTTCATCCATCCATCCATCCATCCATCCATCC
>NW_005054745.1:20601-22280 GCF_000277835.1 Geospiza fortis | reverse complement strand
CCGGCGGCCACCGGGAGCGAGCAGCGGCCGCGTGTCCCCGGCGTGTCCCCAGGGAGTGCCCGCAGTGTCCCCAGAATGTCCCCGTGGTGCCCCCATAGTGTCCCCAAGGCGTCCCCAGATTGTCCCCATAGTGTCCCCAGGGAGTCCCCACAGTGTCCCCATGGCATCCCCAGGATGTCCCCATGGTGTCTCCAGAATGTCCTCATAGTGTCCCCAAGGCATCCCCAGAATGTCCCCATGGTGTCCCCACAGTGTCCCCATGGTGCTCCCATGGTGTCCCCAGAATGTCCCCATAGTGTCCCCAAGGCGTCCCCAGAAGGTCCCCGGAATGTCCCCGGAATGTCCCCATCGCATCCCCACAGTGTCCCCACAGTGTCCCCATGGTGCTCCCATGGTGTCCCCATAGTGTCCCCAAGACATCCCAACAGTGTCCCCATGGTGTCTCCAGAATGTCCCCATAGTGTCCCCAAGGCATCGCCACAGTGTCCCCAAGGCATCCCCACAGTGTCCCCCCAGTGTCCCCACTCTGTCATCCCCATGCTGCTGTCCCCGTCCCCCCGGTGTCCCCCCTCCCTCTCTGATGTCCCCACGGTGTCCCTACAGTGTCCCCACCCTCATGTCCCCATGGTGATGTCCCCACGATGTTCTCCCTCCTTGCTGTCCCCACAACATTGTCCCCACACTGCCATCCCCACCCTGATGTCCCTATGGTGTCCCCACCCTGCTGTCCCCACAGTGTCCCCACCCCGGTGTCCCCACCCCGATGTCCCCCTCCCACACTGCCGTACCCACTTTGCTGTCCCCATGCTCATGTCCCCACAATGTCCCCACAATGTCCCCAGGCCAATGTCCCCACTCTGCTGTCTCCACAGTGTCCCCGTGCTGCTGTGTCCCTCCCTTGATGTCCCCACGGTGTCCCCACCTTGATGTCCCTGCCCTGATGTCCTCACACCGATGTCCCCCACAGTGTCCCCATCGTGTCCCCACACTGCCACCTCCACCCTGCTGTCCCCACAACCGTGTCCCCACAGTGCCACCTCCACAATAATGTCCCCAGATGCCACCTCTACCCTGCTGTCCCCACAATGATGTCCCCGTAGTTCCACCCCCTCCCTGCTGTCCCCACAGTGTCCCCACATGTCCCCACACTGTCCCCCCAGCGTCCCCACAGTGTCCCAGCAGCGTCCCCAGGGCTGTCCCCTCCCTGCTGCCCCACCGCTGTCCCCACTGTCCCCAAAGTGTCCCTAGCGTCCCCTGTGTCCTCCCAGTGTCCCCTCAGTGTCCCCACAGTGTCCCAGCAGCATCCCCTGTGCTGTCCCCTCCCTGCTGTCCCCACAATGTCCCCAGTATCCCCCCAGTGTCCCCGTGTCCCCACCGCTGTCCCCACAGTGTCCCCAGCGCTGTCCCCTCCCTACTGCCCACAGAGTGTCCTCACATGTCCCCCGTGTCCCCACAGTGTCCCCATAGTGTCCCCTGTGTCCCCATATGTCCCCATAGTGTCCCCCGTGTCCCCATATGTCCCCAGTGTCCCCACAGTGTCCCCACTGCTGTCTCCACGGTGTCCCCCCCTGCTGTCCCCCTGCATCCTCCATGTCCTTGTGTCCATCCTGTCTCCCACTGACCCCTGTCCCCCACATCCCCCATGTCCCTCATGTCCCCAAGTCCCTCCACTACCTGTG
>NW_005054745.1:14362-19788 GCF_000277835.1 Geospiza fortis | reverse complement strand
GATGCGGAGATTCTTGAGGAGCAGGAGCTGCTCCAGCCGCCCCACCTTGGCCTGCAGGATCTGCGGGAATCCCAAATCCCCAAAAATTCCCGAAATCCCAAAATCCCAAATCCCCAAAACCCCAAAATCCCCAAATCCCAAAATCCCCAAATCCCCAAATCCCCAAAATCCCCAAAATCCTCAAAATCCCAAAACTCCAAAATCCCCAAAATCCCCAAAATCCCCCAAACCTGAAATCTCCAAATCCCCAAATCCCAAACCCATTCCAAAGGGTCTTCCTGGGGCAGGGAATTTTGGGGTTTTTGGGGTTTTTTTCCCAGACGAATTTTGGGGTTTTTCCCACTGAGGAGAAGAGATGGATTTGGGATTTCCGCCTCACCTTGGCCTGCAGGATCTGCGGGAGCCGAATCCCAAATCCCCAAAAATCCCAAAATCCCAGAATCCCAAAATCCCAAACCCCAAAACCCAAAAATCCACAAATCCCAAACCCCCAAAATCCCTAAATCCCCAAATCCCAAACCCATTCCAAGGGGTCTTCCTGGAGCAGGGAATTTTGGGTTTTTGGTTTTTTTTTCCCCCAGAGGAATTTTGGGTTTTTTCCCAGATGAATTTTGGGGTTTTTCCCACTAAGGAGAAGAGATGGATTTGGGATTTCCGCCTCACCTTGGCCTGCAGGATCTGCGGGAGTTGAATCCCAAATCCCCATAAATCCCAAATCCCAGAATCCCAAAATCCCAAAATCCCAAACCCCAAAACCCAAAAATCCCCAAATCCCAAATCCATTCCAAGGGGTCTTCCTGGAGCAGGGAATTTTGGGTTTTTCGTTTTCTTTTCCCACACGAATTTTGGGATTTTTTTTTCCCACTGAGGAGAAGAGATGGATTTGGGATTTCCACCCCACCTTGGTCTGCAGGGCCTGTGGGAATCCCAAATCCCCAAAAATCCCCAAATCCCAAAATCCCCAAAAAGCCAAAATCCCCAAATCCCAAACCCATTCCAAGAGATCTTCTCGGAGCAGAGATTTTTTGGGGTCTTTTCCCAGAGGAATTTTGGTTTTTTTTTTTCCCAAGAGATGGATTTAGGGTTCCGATCCCTTTCCCATAAAAATGAAATGGGAATTCCAGGATATCCCGCTGTTCCCATTCCCGGATATCCCACAGAATTTCGTCCCTTCCCGAAATTTATGTCTGCGGCGGGGAAAAGCCGGATTTGAGGGGAAATTTGAGGGACGGGAAAACCGGGAAGGGGGGATTGGGAAAAACCGGGAAAAACCGGGAAAAACCGGGAAAAACCGGGAAAAGAGGACAGGGAAAAGTCGGGAAAATTCGGGAAAAGCCGGGAAGGAGAATACGGAAAATTTTAGGGAAGAAGGGACCGGGAAAAGCCAGGATAGGGGGACAGGGAAAATCCGGGAAGGTGGGACAGGGAGAATTTTAGGGAAGAAAGGATAGGGAAAAACCAGGAGAAACTGGGAAAAAACTGGAAAAACCGGAAAGGAATGACAGGGAAAAACCGGGAAAAGGGGACAGGGAAAGGCCGGGAAAAGCTGGGAAAAGCCGGGAAAGGGGACAGAGAAAATTTTAGGAAAGAAGAGTTAGGGAAAAACCAGGAGAAACCAGGAAAAACCGGGAAGGAGGACAGGGAAAATTTTAGGAAAGGAGGGACAGGGAAAAACCGGACAAAGTCGGGAATAGGGGACGCGGAAAAGGCGGGAAAAGGGGACAGGGAAACTCCGGGAAGGAGAGACAGGGAAAATTTTAGGGAAGAAGGGACAGGGAAAAGACGAGAAGGGAGGATCAGGAAAAGCCGGGAATAGGGAACAGGGAAAAGGCGGGAAAAGGGGACAGGGAAAATTTCAGGAAAGAAGGGTCAGGGAAAAACCGGACAAAGCCGGGAATGGGGGACACGGAAAAGGCGGGAAAGGGGGACAGGGAAAAACTTTGGGAACATGCAGTGCTTCACCGTCAGCCAGCCCCGCGCCTTCCAGGAGGAGGGCGAAGGTGGGAATTGGGGATTTTGGGAATTTGGGATTTGGGGGTTTGGGATTGGGGGTTTGGGTTTGAGATTTGGGGATTTGGGATTGGAGTTGTGGGTTACGAGGCCATGCAGTGCTTCACCGTCAGCCAGCCCCGCGCCTTCCAGGAGGAGGGCGAAGGTGGGAATTGGGGATTTGGGATTTGGGATTGGGATTGAGGATTGGGGATTTGGGATTTAGGATTTGGGATTTGGGATTGGGGATTTGGGCTGGGCTCACCTGGATCGTGCCCCGCGCCAGCTGCAGCGCCTGCTCGCGCTCCGCCAGCTGCTGTCGCATGTCCCCAGGGCCAGCCCCGGGCTGCTGCGCTGGCACCGCCACTGTCACCGCCCTGGCGCGGGCACGCGGCCGTGGGGACAGCGCTGAGCCCTCCCGGAGGGCAGGTCCCCAAATGCTGCCCCCCGATCCCGTGGGAATGTCCTGATCTCCCGCGGGGACACGCAGGGGACACTTGGGGACAGCCAGAGTCACCGCAGTGACCCCCGAACCCCGCAGTGAACCTCTGAGCCGCACAAGGACCCCAAGAGACTTATGGGGAACCCTGAGCCTCGTGGGGACACCCCAAACACTGCAGTGACCCCCCAAACCCCACAGTTATCCCAAACCCCACAGTGACCCCAAACCCCACAGGGGAAACCCTCACAGTGACCCCCAAACCCTCACAGTGAACCCCTGACCCACACAACGGCCCCAAGAGACATATGGGGAACCCTGACCCTCATGGGGACACCCCAAACACTGCAGTGACCCCCCAAACCCTCACAGTGACTCCAAACCCCACAGGAGACACGCAAACAGCACAGTGACCCCCAAACCCTCACAGTGACCCCAAACACCACAGAGACCCCCTGAGCCCCGTCAGTGACTCCCAGAACCCCACAAGGACCCAACAGTGACCCCATAACGACCCCCTGACCCCAAAAGGGCCCCGTCCCCTGCCCAGCGCTCACCTGGCAGCGCCGTCCTGGCTGCAGCCCCTTCCCAAATCGCTCCGGAGCCTGCGCTGGCCTGGAAAACCCCATAGGGATGGACGGACGGATGGATGGATGGATGGATGATGGATGGATGGACGGATGGATGATGGATGGATGGACGGATGGATGATGGATGGATGGACGGATGGATGATGGATGGATGGACGGATGGATGATGGATGGATGGACGGATGGATGATGGATGGATGGACGGATGGATGATGGATGGATGGACGGATGGATGATGGATGGATGGACGGATGGATGATGGATGGATGGACGGATGGATGATGGATGGATGGACGGATGGATGATGGATGGATGGACGGATGGATGATGGATGGATGGACGGATGGATGATGGATGGATGGACGGATGGATGATGGATGGATGGACGGATGGATGATGGATGGATGGACGGATGGATGATGGATGGATGGACGGATGGATGATGGATGGATGGACGGATGGATGATGGATGGATGGACGGATGGATGATGGATGGATGGACGGATGGATGATGGATGGATGGACGGATGGATGATGGATGGATGGACGGATGGATGATGGATGGATGGATGGGGTCCCCTGCCCGGACACCACTGTCCCGTCCCAGGGACCCCGAAAATTCACAGAGGGGGTTTTGGGATCCTTTATCCCCCATCCCTTACCTGTGTCCAGGTACTTTCCCTCATCCAGCGCTGCCGACTCCGCTGGTGGCTGAGGAGAGGCAGGAACACCCCTGGGACACCTGGGACACATCTGGGACACCCCTGCTACCAGCCCAGGTGACGCCAACGTAGCCTGGGACACTTCCAGGGGCAGCCCCAGCAAATCTGGGAATTCCAGCCCAGCCAGGAATTCCTTGCCAAGATGCCAGCCCAATCTCCCCTTTCCCAGTGGGAGCCATTCCCTGGCTCCTGTCCCTGCAGGCCTTGTCCCCAGTCCCTCTCCAGCTCTCCTGCAGCCCCTCCAGGCACTCTGGGGATTCCCTGGAATTTTCCCTTCTCCAGGGGAACATTCCCAGCTCTCCCAGCCTGGCTCCAGGGCAGAATCCAGGAAGGACTTCTGTTGAGAACGACCCTAAATCCCACTCAGGGATCATTCCCTTATCCCAGCTTTCCCCAAACCTCAATATCCAACCTTTCTTGGGATTCCCCTTCCTGGGATTTCCCCATTTTTGGGATTTCCTCTCCATTTTTTGGGATTTCCTGTCTATTTTTTGGGATTTTCTGCCCAGTTTTTGGGATTTCCTCACCTTCCCAGCCCCTCCCTTGCCTTTCCTCTGCCTCTGGAGGATTTTGTCCCCTGTGGGATGCACGGCTCGGGGGCACCTGGGGACACTGGCACCGGGAAACGCTTCCTGGCTGGGGCAGAGCGATTCCGTGTCCCGCTGCTCCTGCATTGTGCTCAGGCTGCTTTCACGCTCGGCTGGAAAGCTTTGCTCTCTTGGGCTCATCAATTAAAGGAAAAAAACCTCCCCAGCACTTAAGCATCCTCCTCCCGTGCCTTTGCCACTGCAGGAACTCGAGAGAGCAACAAAATGACAAAAATCAGCTTCTGTTTAGCGCACCTCAACCCTGACAGGGCGTTCCTGTGCCTCAATGAGGGCAATTAGTGCAGCGCTAATTGCCGGCGCTGCCGGCAGTGTCAGCCCCGCGGGGTGAGGGGGCAGCTCAGGACACGGAGCCCTGATCCCGGGGCTGATGGGGACACGGGGACACGGCGCGTGCCGGAGGGGACATGGAGGGACAGAGGGACATGGAGGGATGGAGGGACATGGCAGGACAGAGGGACATGGAGGGACAGAGGGACACGGCAGGACAGAGGGACATGGAGGGACGGAGGGACATGGAAGGATGGAGGGACATGGCAGGACAGAGGGACATGGAGGGACAGAGGGACATGGAGGGACAGAGGGACATGGAGGGACAGAGTGGGGCAGAGAGTGACAGAAGTGGACACAGGGGGACAGAGGGGGACACAGTGGGACACTGGGGGACATGAGACACAGGGGGACAGAGAGGGACACTGGGGGACACAGAGGGGGGAGACAGAGGGACACGGAGGGACAGAGACAGACACAGAGGGACACAGGGGAACACCAATCCCCACACCTGCAGCACGCCATGGTGGCCACACATGGCGACACCGCCCGCAGGACAGGTGGGGACAATCTGGGGACACCCCGGACAGGGAGTGGGGGGGTCACACGGAGCTGGCGGCACCTGTCCCTACCTGTTGAGGTGGCCCCAGTTGGCGACTTTCTGCGCCGTGGAGCTGGTGGGGACAAAGCTGTGCAGCTCCACCAGGGAGGGGAAGAAGAACTTCACCACCTCTGCCGCCAGCACTGCGGGGACAGCGGGGACACGCTGCGGGTGGCACCGCACGGACAGAGGGACAGCCTGCCCCGGCCC
>NW_005054745.1:12562-14237 GCF_000277835.1 Geospiza fortis | reverse complement strand
CGGCCCCTCGGCCGCCATCAGGGTCCGGCCTCAGCGTCGCCGCTGCCATGGCAACGGGGGCGGGGCTTGCACGGAGCGTTGCAGTGCCATGGCAACGGGGGCGAGGCCTGCCCGGAGCGTCCAATTGCCATGGAAACGGGGGCGTGGCTTTAAAGAAGCGGCTCTTCTGCCACGGCAACGAGGGCGGGGCTCAATGAGAGCGTCGCGGTTGCCACGGCAACAGGGGCGGGGTTTAATGGGAGCATTTCTCCCAGTGGCAAAGGGGGTGGAGCTTGAAGGAAGCGTCGTGGTGTCATGGCAACGGGGCGGGGCTTAATGGACGCATCCAATAGCCATGGAAAGTGGGCGGGGCTTATTGGCAGCGTTGCTGCTGCTATGACGACGGGGGCAGGGCTTCATGGGAGAGTCCTGTTGCCATGGAAACAGGGGGTGGGGCTTCAGGGAGCATCTATGCTGCCATGACAATGGGAACGGGGCTTCAGGGAGCATCGTGGTGCCATGGCAATAGGAGCAGAGCCTGCGGGGTGCCCCCTATTGCCATGGAAATGGGGGTGGGATATGGACAGCATGGATGGGATATGGACATTGGGATGGGATATGAACCCTGGGATGAGTTATGGACATCATGGATGGGATATGGACATCGTGGATGGGATATGGACATCGTGGATGGGATATGAACACTGGGATCGGTTATGGAACACTGGGATCGGTTATGGACACCATAAATGGGATATGGACACTGCTCCAGGGAAGGGGGGCGGGGCTTATTGGCAGCGTTGCTGCTGCTATGACGACGGGGGCAGGGCTTCATGGGAGAGTCCTGTTGCCATGGAAACAGGGGGTGGGGCTTCAGGGAGCATCTATGCTGCCATGACAATGGGAACGGGGCTTCAGGGAGCATCGTGGTGCCATGGCAATAGGAGCAGAGCCTGCGGGGTGCCCCCTATTGCCATGGAAATGGGGGTGGGATATGGACAGCATGGATGGGATATGGACATTGGGATGGGATATGAACCCTGGGATGAGTTATGGACATCATGGATGGGATATGAACATCATGGATGGGATATGGACACCGTGGATGGGATATGGACACTGGGATCGGTTATGGACACCATAAATGGGATATGGACATTGCTGTGGGATGTGGACACCATGGATGGGATATGGACATCACGGATGGGATATAGACACCATGGATGGGATATGGACATCACGGATGGGGATATAGACACCATGGATGGGATATGGACATTGGAGCGGGACATGGACATTGGGGTGGGATATGGACACAGGGATGGGATATGGACACCATGGATAGGATATAGCCAATGGGATGGGATATGGACACAGGGATGGGTTATGGACACTAGGGGTGGGATATGGACACTGGGATAGGATATGGACATTGGGAATGGGATATGGAAACCATGAATGGGATATGGACACCATGGACAGGATATGGACATTGGGAAGGGGACATGGATGGGATATGCACACTGGGGTGGATATGGGTATTGGGATGGGATATGAACACCATGGAGGGGATATGGGCACAGCCACAACCGCAGGAGGTGACAGTGGCACCCCCAGACCAGAGGTGGTCCTTATGGCGGTGAATGGGCTTCCCCATCAGGAGGAACCGCCCCTCACCTGCACCTGGGGGGGGTCC
>NW_005054745.1:6573-11380 GCF_000277835.1 Geospiza fortis | reverse complement strand
TTTTTAAGGATGATCCTCTTGGATGGGGGGGGATGAATTCCCTGAATAGGGGGAATGATCCCACTGGATAAGGGAGGGTGGTCCCACAGGATATGGGGGATGAGATCCCTAAATAAGGTCATGGATCCCTCTGGATGGGGGGATTGATCCCACTGGATATGGGGGATGAATTTCCTGAATAGGGGGGATGATCCCACTGAATAATGAGGGGATGATCCCACAGGATATGGGGGATGAGATCCCTAAATAAGGTCATGGATCCCTCTGGATGGGGGGATTGATCCCACTGGATATGGGGGATGAACCCTCTGGTTTGGGGGGATGATTCTCTTGGATAAGAGGGGATGATCCCACTGTTTTTAGGGGATGAGATCCCACTGGATAAGGAGGGAGGATCCCATTGGTTTTGGGGGATCCCTGAACAGGGGAGATGATCCCACTGGATAAGGGGGATTGATGCCACCTGAATTGGGATTGGGGGATCCCTGGATTTGGGGGGTGATCCCATTGGATTGGGGGAGAATCCCACAGGTTTAGGGGGATGAGACGCCGGGATTAGGGGAGATGATCCCAGTGGATATGGGGGATTGATCCCACTCAACTGGGGGGTTGATCCCACTGGATAAGGGAGATGAATTCCCTAAATAGGGACAATGATCCCGCTGGATATGGGGGATGAGACCCCTGGATATGGGGAATGAATTCCCTAAATAGGGGGGATGATTCCTCGACTGGGGGGATGAGATCCCTAAATAAGGGGGATTGATCCCACTGGATATGGGGGATGAACCCTCTGGTTTTGGGGGATGATTCTCTTGGATAAGGAGGGAGGATCCCACTGGTTTTGGGGGATGAGATCCCACTGGATAAGGGGGATTGATCCCACTGGATATGGGGGATGAACCCTCTGGTTTTGGGGGATGATTCTCTTGGATAAGGAGGGAGGATCCCACTGGTTTTGGGGGATGAGATCCCACTGGATAAGGGGGATTGATCCCACTGTTTTTGGGGGATTATCCCACTGGAGAGAGGCAATGACACCACTGGATATGGGGAATGATCCTGTGGGATTTGGGGGATGAGATCCCTGCATTGGGGGGGATGATCCCACTGTTTTTGGGGGATGAGATCGCACTGGTTTTGGGGGGAGGACCTGACTGGAGAGAGGGGATGAGAACTCTGGGAATGGGGGATGAATTCCCTAAATTGGGGGGATAATTCCACTGGATGGGGGGATTGATCCCACTGGATATGGGGGATGAATTTCCTGAATAGGGGGGATGATCCCACTGAATAATGAGGGGATGATCCCACAGGATATGGGGGATGAGATCCCTAAATAAGGTCATGGATCCCTCTGGATGGGGGGATTGATCCCACTGGATATGGGGGATGAACCCTCTGGTTTTGGGGGATGATTCTCTTGGATGAGAGGGGATGATCCCACTGTTTTTGGGGGGTTGAGATCCCACTGGATAAGGGAGATTGATCCCACTGTTTTTGGGGATGAAATCCCACTGGTTTTGGGGGGAGGATCCCACTGGAGAGAGGGGATGAGAGCTCTGGGTATGGGGGATGAATTCCCTAAATGGGGGAATGATCCCTCTGGATGGGGGTTGAGATCCCTAAACAGGGGGGATGATCCCACTGGTTTTGAGGGATTGATCCCGCTGGTTTTAGGGGATGATTCCATTGGCTATGGGGGATGATCCTCTTGGATGGGGGGGATGAGATCCCTAAATAAGGGGGGTGATCTCTCTGGATAAGGGGGATTGATCCCACTGGAGAGAAGGCATGAGACCCCCGGATATGGGGGATGAATTCCCTAAATAGGGAAAATGATCCCTGTGGATTGGGGGGGGTGAGATCCCTAAATAGGGGGAATGATCCCACTGGTTTTGGGGAATAATCCCATTGGATATGCGGGATGAGATCCCTGGGTATGGATATTGGGAATGAATTCCCTGAAGAGGGGGTATGATCCCTCTGGATATGGGGGATGAACCCACTGGTTTTGGGGCATGATTCTCTTGGATAAGGGGGAATGATCCCACTGGATTAGGGGATTGATCCCTCTGGATATTGGGGAAGAGATCCCAGTGGTTTTGGGGGATGAGATCCCTGGATATGGGGGATGAATTCCCTAAAGAGGGGGGATGATCCCACTGGTTTTGGGGGATTGAACCTCCTGGATACGAGTGGGATCATCCCATTCTTCTGGAGGGATCATCCCACTGATTTTTGGGAGGGATCATCCCCCAGTTTTGGAGGGATCATCCCATAGGATAAAAGGGATCATGCCACTGATTTTTGGGGCATTGAACCTCCTGGTTAAGAATGGGATCATCCCATTCTTCTGGAGGAATCATCCCACAGGTTTTGGAGGGATCATCCCACTGATTTTTGGGGGATTGAATCTCCTGGATGAGAGTGGGATCATCCCATTCTTCTGGAGGAATCATCCCACAGGTTTTGGAGGGATCATCCCACAGGACGGGAGGGATCACCCAATTGATTTTTGGGGGTTTGAACCTATTAGATATGAGGGGGATCATCCCACAGTTTTGGAGAGATCATCCCACAGTTTTGGAGAGATCATCCCACAGGATGGGAGGGATCATCCCACTGATTTTTGGGGGATTGAATCTCCTAGATATGAGTGGGAGCCTCCCGTTCTTCTGGAGGGACCATCCCATAGTTTTGGAGGGATCATCCCACAAGATGGGGACGATCATCCCACAGTTTTGGAGGGATCATCCCACAGGACAGGAGGGATCACCCAATTGATTTTTGGGGGTTTGAACCTATTAGATATGAGTGGAATCATCCCACAGTTTTGGAGAGATCATCCCACAGGATGGGAGGGATCATCCCACTGATTTTTGGGGGATTGAATCTCCTAGATATGAGTGGGAGCCTCCCGTTCTTCTGGAGGGACCATCCCATGGTTTTGGAGGGACCATCCCACAGGACGGGGGGGATCATCCCACTGATTTTTGGGGGACTGAACCTCCTGGATATGAGTGGGATCATCCCACAGTTTTGGAGGGATCATTCCACTGATTTTTGGGACAATTGAACCTCCTGGATATGAGTGGGATCACCCCACAGGACAGGAGGGATCACCCCACAGGGTAAGGGGGATCATCCCACAGTTTTGGAGGGATCACCCCACAGGGTAAGGGGAATTATCCCATTCTTTTTGAGGGATCATCCCACCCTCTGAAGATATCTGAGCCCCCTGGATCCAGGAATCATCCTTCAGCATTTACAGGATCACCCCACAATTCCCAGAGCCTCCCAAACCCCCCTAACCCTCCCTGCCCCTCCTTGGGGACAACTCTCCAAGGTGACCCCACCGAGGTGACCCCACCGAGGTGACCCCGAGGGGACACTCAGGGGGCGCTGAGGTCCCTCTGGCACACCCAGGGGAAGCTGAAGTTGCAGTTGTGGTCGTTCCAGAGCCCCGTGCCCACCGGGTGGATCTGCGCGCAGCTCTCGCCGCCCCAGGCGCCGTGGTCGGTGCTGTCCGGCTGCCCTGGAGCCCAGAAACTGCCCGAGGGCGCCGGTCAGTGATGGCGGCATCCCAAGGGATTTAGGGGATGATCCCACTGGATTTAGGGGATCTGTGCCCCATGGATTAGTGGGATTGTCCCACTGGATTTAGGGGATCAACCCACTGGAGTTAGGGGATCACCCCACTGGATTTAGGGGATCTGAACCCCAGGGATTAGTGGGATTGTCCCACTGGATTAGTGGGATCACCCCACTGGATTTAGGGGATCTGAACCCCAGGGATTAGTGGGGTCATCCCACTGGATTAGTGGGATTGTCCTGCTGGATTTAGGGGATCATCCTGCTGGGTTAGTGGGATCATCCCACTAGATTTAGGGGATCTGAACCCCATGGATTTAGGGGATCAACCCATTGGATTTAGGGGATCATGCCCCTGGATTTAGCGGATCTGAGTCCCATGGATTAGTGGGATCAACCCGCTGTGTTAGTGGGATTGTCCCACAGAATTAGTGGGGTCATCCCACTGGGTTAGTGGGATCTGAGCCCACTGGATTTAGGGGATCTGAGTCCCTTGGATTAGTGGGATGATCCCACTGGATTTAGGGGATCTGAGCCCCCTGGATTAGCGGGATGATCCCACTGGATTTAGGGGATCTGAGCCCCCTGGATTAGCGGGATGATCCCACTGGATTTAGGGGATCTGAGCCCACTAGATTTAGGGGATCCTGTTACCGGATTAGTGGGATGACCCCACTGGATATTTGGGGGATCGAAGCTCCTGGACACAAGGTGGATCACCCCACAGTTTTGGAGGGATCATCCCACCGGATTAGTGGGATTGTCCCATTGGATTTAGGGGATCATCCCACAGGATTAACGGGATCATCCCACTGATTTCTGGGGGATTGAGCCTGCTCAGCACTCAGGCACAGCCGTGTCCCCAGGTGTCCCCAGGTGTCCCCAGGTGTCCCCACCCCGCTCACCTGTGCTCGGGGGAATAGGGGGTCCCGTCCGACCAGCGCCAGGAGCCCCCTGTGCCCACGGCCGACAGCCCGATCCAGTAGGTGCCACCCCGGGCCTCCCGCGCCAGGTACGCCTGGGGACGACAGGTGAGGGGGCACGGGGAAAGGTGAGGGGCACGGGGACAGGTGAGGGGACATGGGGACAGGGGAGGGGACAGGACATGGGGAAAGGTGAGGGGACACGGGGACAGGTGAGGGGCACAGGGACAGGTGAGGGGACACGGGGACAGGGGAGGGGACATGGGGAAAGGTGAGGGGACACGGGGACA
>NW_005054745.1:3108-4349 GCF_000277835.1 Geospiza fortis | reverse complement strand
CCCCCCCCTGTCACCCCCCTGTCACACCCGTGTCACGCCCCTGTCACGCCCCGTGTCACGCCCCCGTCACACCCCATGTCACACCCCATGTCATACCCCGTGTCACACCCCTGTCACACTCCCGTCACCGCCCTGTCACACTCCCGTCACCGCCCTGTCACACCCCTGTCACACCCCGTGTCACCGCCCTGTCACCTCCCCGAGCCCGGCACCCCACAGCCCTATGCGGGGACACGGCCACACCAGTGTCATGCCCCGTGTCACGCCCCGTGTCACACTCCCGTCACCGCCCTGTCACACCCCTGTCACCGCCCTGTCACACCTCTGTCACCGCCCTGTCACCTCCCCAGCCCAGCACCTCACTGCCCTATGCGGGGACATGGCTGTCACACCCCTGTCACACCCCTGTCACACCCCGTGTCACACCCCTTGTCACACCTCTGTCACCGCCCTTGTCAGTCACCGCCCTGTCACACCCCTGTCACCGCCCTGTCACACCTCTGTCACCGCCCTGTCACCTCCCCAGCCCAGCACCTCACTGCCCTATGCGGGGACATGGCTGTCACACCCCTGTCACACCCCTGTCACACCCCGTGTCACACCCCTTGTCACACCTCTGTCACCGCCCTTGTCACCTCCCCAGCCCAGCACCTCACTGCCCTATGCGGGGACACGGCCACACCAGTGTCATGCCCCGTGTCACGCCCCTGTCACACCCCTGTCACGCCCTTGTCACCTCCCCAGCCCAGCACCTCACTGCCCTATGCGGGGACACGGCCACACCAGTGTCATGCCCCGTGTCACGCCCCGCGTCAGACTCCCGTCACCGCCCTGTCACCTCCCCGAGCCCGGCACCCCACAGCCCTATGCGGGGACACGGCCACACCAGTGTCACACCCCTGTGTAACATCCCCCTTGTCACACCCCGTGTCGCACCCCTGTCACCGCCCTCGTCACCTCCCCGAGCCCAGCACACGGCGACCCTCTTGTCACATCCCCCTTGTCGCATCCCCCCTGTCACCGCCCTGTCACATCTCTGTCACCTCCCCGAGCCCGGAACCCCACAGCCCTGCGCGGGGACACGGCCACACCCCGTGTCAGACCCCGTGTCACACCCCCGTGTCACACCCCCGTGTCACACCCCCGTGTCACCGCCCTTGTCACCTCCCCCCCGTCACCCACCGAGCCGGTCCTGCCGCCGCTGTACCGCCAAAGGGGTGTCACCTGTGGGGACATGGGGA
>NW_005054745.1:2669-3098 GCF_000277835.1 Geospiza fortis | reverse complement strand
CACAGGGGCTGGGGACAGGGACAAGGTTTGGGGACAGGGGACACGGGCTGCGGACAGAGTTTGGGGATCGGGACAAGGTTTGGGGACAGACTGTGCTGGGGCCATGGACAAGGTTTGGGGACAGGGGACAGGAGCTGGGGACAGAGTTTGGGGATCGGGACAAGGTTTGGGGACAGACTGTGGGGACAGGGACTGCAGGTGAGGACAGGGACAGGGACTGGGGCAGGATATGGGGACAGGTTAGGGACAAGGGGTGGGGAGAAGCTTTGGGGACAGGAGCAAGGACCGTGGGCTGGGGACAGTTTTGGGACAGGAGCTGGGGACAGGGGCTGTGGGCAGGATTTGGGGACAGGGGCAGGGACCGCGGGCTGGGGACAGTTTGGGGACAGGAGCTGGGGACAGGGGCTGTGGGCAGGATTTGGGGACAGG
>NW_005054745.1:2354-2657 GCF_000277835.1 Geospiza fortis | reverse complement strand
GGGACAGGGGCTGTGAACAGGATTTGGGACCAGGACAGGACTTGGGGACAAGTCAGAGTTTGGGGACAGGACAGGATCTGGGGACAGGAGCTGGGGACAGGGGCTGTGAACAGGATTTGGGGACAGGGGCCAGGATTTGGGGACAGGGGCTGTGAACAGCATTTGGGAGCAGGACAGGACGTGGGGACAAGTCAGAGTTTGGGGACAGGACGGGAGCTGGGGACAGGAGCTGTGCACGGCATTTGGGGACAGCGGGTGCAGCGCGGGGGCTGCAGGCAGGGTTTGGGGACAGCTTGGGGACAG
>NW_005054745.1:0-248 GCF_000277835.1 Geospiza fortis | reverse complement strand
GTGCCCGCCAGGGAACAGGAACCGCGCTGGTGCCACCCGGCCGGCGTCACGCGTGTCCCCACCCCCCCAGGGGACAGCCAGCCCAGGGGACAGGCAGGGGGTGAGGGCGCTGGACCCTGCGGCCAGCCCTGATCCTGTCCCTGTGTCTGTCCCCATCCTTGTCCCTGTCCCCAGCCCTGATTCTGTCACCGGACTGGTCCCTGACTCTGTGTCTGTCCCCATCCTTGTCCCTGATCCTGCCCCTGTCT
>NW_005054744.1:111430-119644 GCF_000277835.1 Geospiza fortis | reverse complement strand
CAAATTTTGCTCTAAACCAAGACACAATGTTAATAGTGGCATATTATTTTGTTGTTTTGGGTTTTAGCTCGTATTGGAGTTCTAACATGTTTGGTATAGCAGTGCTCAGCAGTGGAGTCACTTCATTTAAGGTATGATAGTCTACAGTTAATTTCTTTTTTTTTTTTAGATTTGTGTATAGGCTAAGTGGAGCTGTTGAAGGGTGAGTGGGTTTTGTGGACTACTTTTTGGCTTTTTAGCTCACAGATTATTTTGTGGATGGGAATCACTGTATCTTGACTTGTTTTGTATTGTTTGTGGTGTACTGTTGAGGTGATAGTTGGTATTTGTTGTTCTTTTACCTTTAGGAGTCTTATTGTAGATGAGGTTTTTGATAGTTTAGGGAAGGTGTTTAATTGCTTAATGTTCTTTGTTTTTATAGCTGTTATTTTAAACAACTACCTGAGTTTTTTGGGTTTTTGAAATATTTATTTCAGAGGAAGTCTGTTTAAAATGCATGGGGCTTCTGGGCCAGTCACAATGGGGTGATTTTTTTACTCTTTTTTAGTTAGGTTTACATTAGGTTTTACTAAAGTAAAATCATGTGATCCCTGTTTCATGCCAGCAATAGAAACAGATTCTGCCCCCACATGTCTTGATGGGATTAATGTGCACTGTGCACTAGTGTTTACTAAGGTCTTATATTTTTATGGTTCTGATGTGCTAGGCTAATGAATTTATACAGTCTAAAAAATATGGGGTTTTTAAACTTTTACTTGGCTAGAGGTAGGGCCCCTCTAAGCCTGGTTATCTCTTTTTTCTTGAGCATATGTTTTGGAGGTTCTTTTAAGGGGATTGGATATGTTGTCATTATTATTATACTTGGTAGTTTGGCTATGGGCAACTGGAGTTGTTTCTTTTTTAGTGAAACTTTTTCTCTGAGTCTTACTTTTTTAAAATTTATGCACTTCTTGCATTAGAGCAGTAGTAGATTTTCTATTCTATTTCGTTATGGTTTTTTTTATAATCATGTAGGAAGAACTATAGTTCAGCTTGTGGGGTGTACCTTCTCTCCCTGTCTGGGGGATGTTTATGTTTGGTATTAGAACTTCTGATCTGTATTGTTGAGATTTGAAGAAAGCTTTCTTTAATTTCTTCTCTGAGTTTTTTGTGATTCTCTTCTATTTTATCTTTTAATTTCTGTACACGTGTTTCTATAGCTGTGATTTTTGTATGTGTTGGGCTATGCATGGCATCTGCATATGTTTGGAACTTCTTGGTTATATTAAGTACGGTCTTTTCCCTGTCATCCCGCTTTATTATTGTTAAAGCAGAAGTGTATTTTTGTGGCTTAAGTTGTATAAGTTTTTGTTACATTATGGATGTATATGGTAATAAGTCTGGATTTATAGTGCTTAGGTTATTTGAGAAGACAATCTTTGCTACTGATTTTTTTTTAAGTGTTGAATTTTTTGTTCTATGATCTTTTATTGGGTTTGCTGTATATAGAGATTGTCTGCACACAGATATTTTTATGCCACGCTTCCCAAGACTTGTGCCTAGAGACTGTGAGGGTTAGCCCCCCTCATCATTTTTTGGTTGATAACTGGATTATGTGACAGGGATTTTAAATGCTTCACTTTAGTACTGTCCAGAATTGTATCTTTGCTTGCAGTATTTTAAAGATGGACTAACCAAATAATTATAGATTCATCAGGTTGTTGAGTATAATCTTTTTTCAGGCTATGAAGGTCCTTCAAGGAAAAGGACTTAATAGTGAATTTTGATTTTGTGTCAGTAATTGGCTTTGAGGGTCCTTCCCCCAGATCATCATTGTCCACTGGCCAATCGGCTTTGGTTGTGTGTTTTCCTCCTCTCATGGTAGGAGCAATAGTAATTGGTTGAGGCTTATTGTCTGGTTTAGCTGCAGGCTTTGGCTTACTATGTGACAGTGGGCACAAGGGTTTTCAGGATGAGGGAAGAGATGTAGATCTGACTCCATAACTAGAAGGCTTGATTTATTATTTTAAGATATATACACATACTATAACTATACTAAAAAGAAAAAGAAAGAAAGGTTTCCAGAAGCTGCTAAGCTAAGAATAGGAAAAGAAAGAAGAATTATCACAAAGGCAGCTGGCCCGGCAGAGAGCGAGAGCCAGCTCTGCCGTGAGTGGTCACTGAACCAAAACATCCACATGAGACCAATCACGGATCACCCTGTTGCATTCCACAGCAACAGATAACCTATTGTTTACGTCTGGTTCCGAGGCCACAGCTTCTCAGAAGGAAAAATCCTAAAGAAAGATTTTTCACAAAGAGATGTCTGCAACATTACTATATGGTTTAGCTACAACCTGAGTAGCTGGGGTGTTGGCTGCAGCCTGAGTGACTGGGGTAGTTGTTGATTTATCTCCCTGCCCCCTGGTTTCTATTTGCTGTTCTATAGTATTTAGTAGTGTGTGATAAGCATAGGCCATGGTCTACCTTATTGCAATGATCTTTTTTTCTTTAGAGTCATCATGGCAGGTTTTTTTCTAGATATTTTCCCACCTTGTCTGGGTTTTGAATTTGTTTACATGAAAATTTTCAGGCTGGGGGATCAGAAAATTCTTTTAGGGTTTGACTTATTTTTTTTCATTCTGTATACTACTTAGAATTTTCCACACCTGGGTTTACTTTTGGGTTAGGGGGGCTCATCAGGTCTTTTGTATATCTCAGCCCTCATTCTAGAGAAGTTGTAGACCATATAGAGCTAACTAGATTAAATACTCGGAAAGTGGTCTCTTTAACATTTAGGGGAAACTGTGTGCGGACCCTGGGAGGCATCCCCTGGGTTGGGGAGACACAAGCGACTTCCCTCAGGGGCTGTTGGGACCCCATTGGCTCCTCCCCTTGTTCTTATGTTCCTGAGCCACTCTCTCCCTATTCCCCGATTGGCCCTCATCTTGGAACTGCCCCGAGACTACTGTGGAGCCCCTACCTCTGGGGAAAGAGAAACCTGGACTCCCTGGATGAGTGTGCCCTGGGACCCTGAACATCTTACCGTGTGGCTGAATTAAACATCTGTGGATACTATGCAAAGGTCCTTTTTGCTTCCTTACCCTAGACTTTATTAGCAGCTATTCCGGCTGCAGCAAAACTGAACATATTCAAAAAGTAACTTAACAGATTCAAAGGAGAAGAAGGAAAGGCTGAAAAGGCTCATCTCCTGCTCCTCCTCTAACAAACTGGCTGTAATTACTAATAAACTAAAACATGCTATTGGAACTAGAACGCAGGGTAGGATGAAGAAACTATAAACTATATATATTTTGAACAGATTCTATGATGAGTTTCTCCTCGAGCCAGGTCTTATAAGCTCTCAGAGAACCTATCACACCTGAGATAGCCCAGCTACCCCGAATGGCATAAAATTAGCAGGATGGCTTCTGAGGTAGTGTTGGAAACTGAAAAAGGTTTAATAAAAGGCAAAATAACAAAGCTCTTACAGAGAAAAACCGAGCCAGGTGCAGGAAGTTCTTGCTCCTGCTAAAACACCCCACAAAAGCGATTATTTCCTTTGTTCTATTCCTTTTCTAGTGAATTACCTAGGCGGGACCTCTTGGCCTCTGTCCAATCGGACAGCCCCAGGTCTGAGGTGAAGTCCCAAAGGTCCTATGAGGTGTCTTTTTACCAAATTGGGAGAGAAACTTCTGGGGTTTTTTCCTTTTTAAGCAAACAAAGAAAAATTTAGTCACTCCGTCAACAGGGGGCACATTCCTACAATTCTAGTACCTTTGTAAACTCTATAAGTTATTATCACTGAGCTTAGCACAATAGTTATTCTAATTCATGCCCCTCTACTGTAAAAACTGTGTTAGGGACAATACTGGAGCTATATTGCGATAAGAAAATAAGCTTCGGGACTAGAAAGACATTAAAACTTCAAAAACTTTTAGGGACTAGAAACACCTGAAGGCTTCTTCCTAGAAAGATTATGAATTTAAGTAACATAGCTACTGACTGTTTTATCTTAATACAGAGTAAGTACAACTAAAATGTAATTAGTATAGGTTTTTTCTACTTTCTTGAGCCCCATGTTATGCGCCAAAAAATGGTTTTGTCCTGGTTTAGGGCAAATTTGGGAGAAAACTTCTAAAGGGGTTTCTCTAGAAAGCAAATTTAAGTGGACCCTCCCCCAGCTGGTTTGGGAAAATATTTCCTTGGAGAAAAGTGGGAAAAACTGTTTATTTAACAGGCAAAGCAAAAAAAAAAAAGAACACTATTAAACAATAAAACCTCTTGCCATTCCAAAGAGATGACAAACTCAGAAAGTCCCCTTGGTGGGCTGTAGCTCAGCTCACTCAGTCTGTTCTCAGTCCCTCTGGCACTGGAAATGCCCTGGGGCCCAGGTCAGGCTCAGTGGGCCAGAGGTGTGAGCTGCTGGTGCTCTTCTGGGTTTTTAGTCTGGAGCAGGTTTTACCAGTTTTAAGAAAAAGAAAAACTACAGTTCAGGGAACTTCTCTTCCTCAGATAGCTAAAAACTAACTAAAAAGCAAAGGAGAGCTCTCTCGCTATCCATGCTGCAGACAACACAGTCAAGGAGAAGGATGTGGGCGAGTAAGTGCAGTTTCTGATAACAAACTCTGCGCTTCTTCTCTCCCCCGCTTCGCTCTTGAAATCAGCCTTAAAGGTGCAAAACTTATTTCTGGGCTAAACAGATGAATGGGAATACAAGCATCATAATACCACCCCAGGACATTAAGATAGCCTGAAACTTTTTTTTTTTTTTTAGTATGTAGTAGTTTTTCTTTGCCTGGGTTTGTAATTTTATAAACTCTTGGAAAAAAAGCCATGTTCTCCCCTGTCTGGTAGATTACATTCTGCTGGCCAGTTTTTGCCCTGCAAAGATGGTATGCATACTTAGTGCTTTGCTCTTGATCACATCACAATCTGGGGATCATAGTGAAGGCTGATTGTGGAAGCAGGTTTGGTCTAACCTTTCAACTCTGGAGAAGTTTCATTGCAGCAATAACCATTTGTGTTTCCACAAAAAATTAAATAGGTCTGTATATAACATTGTGCTTGATTTTGTGAGAATGTGTGTGTAAGGAAGACTTGTATTTGGTTTATACACATGGGAGATGGGTCTGAATGTTTCAAAACAAAGTCCACAGTGTCAGTCTCTTTTGATCTCAAATTTTCAGGATGACATACTCTATGATTTAAACTTTTTATCATAGTCTCAATAAGAAATACAACAAATGGGCTCAATCCCCTTTCGCCCAGACTATCACGCGAATTCATTTATTCATCATTGAAGTCATAAGGTTTAATAAGTTATAACCCATAACTCCTAATATTATTCACCTGTTAACAAAAATTGTGTATGGTTAGTCTATTTCTGAAGGTAGATATTTGGGAAGTGAAAATGTGATGCTGTTGAGTCAGGGACGGAAAGACTCCAGTCTTCAGGTGGATCAGAAGGCTCAAGAAGAATCTTTATTAGCAAGAAGCAGCGAGCTATATAGTCTCACTTGCTAAGTGGTACCAGATTGGTCTCAAAGTAGAAAACATCTCACATTATTGGTGCCTATGAATAGCACGCTGTGGAGAACCATATCTATAAACAATGGTTACAGAAAAAGAGATAATAATTGTTTGAATTCTTTCGTCTAAGATTCCCAGGCTCAGCCTGGGACAAATTGTCTCTGTTCTCTCTTCAACTGAACTGAGAATATCCACAAAAATGGATTCTAAAATCCATCCCACTATGATTCCTGTACTGGGGTGTTTCCAAGTCTCATCACGTTTAACTTCCCCGTAGTTGGGCTCCCAATGGTGACTCCTTCCACAAGGGATAATTGGTACTAAAGGGAAGTACACCATCTGCCACCTGCTGCTGGACCCACTGGCCATTGCGCAGTCTCTAAAAGCTGTTCTTGAGCAAACCTTGAATTCCCTGTCCTTTCCATCCCAGCAGCACAGACTCTACAGGGCGGCTAACAGTTTGGGGAGCACAAGGCAACCTCCATCTCAGCACAATTCCCACAGTTCTGACCTATAGAGAAGACAGAAGTGATAAGAGTAACTGATGTTGAAGATAAGGGGCGTGGTGTTGGCAAAATATCCCAAAGGGTGCAGTAGGGGCAGCAGGTGGTTCACAGAAAGCACATATAACAGTTACAAAATACAGAGTGGATTAGATGTTTGTTTTCAGATTCTGATAAAATGCCATGGAAAAAACATGAAAAACATCGCTGTCTTGACATATGAGGATTTTTAGTTTCATATTTATCTTTTCCATTTTGCACTGTACATGCAGGATTTGAAAGTAGGGAAGCCCAGGAGGCAGCGCAGCTTGCCATTTAGCTTTATGTAGCTCATACCTCAATCAGGTTTTACACAGTGTAACTGCCCTTCTGGAAAATAACTGAGATTTCCACCCAACCCCTGATTTTTGCAATGTTGAACACAGATGTACAAGAGCACCTACCAGTTCATCTTCTACCTGTGCCAACACTTGCTATATACTGACAGCTGTATCTTGGTTAACAAATTATGAAGAAACAGAACTTTTGTTTTTAAGAAGTTTTAAAACACCTTACTTCAGTAAAGCATGTAAGCAAGAAGTTAACTGAGTAGGAATTTTTGAAAGTAATTAAAGTTCATACTCTGTCAAAGCCCTTTTTGGAAGAGGAACAGACTCTGCATTGGTACTCAGAAAGAAAAGGAACATACTTCAGCAAAAGCTGATTTAAAATGCAAATTGAGAAATTTTCTTTTTGCTCATGTATATTAAATAAATTTTAGGCACCTGCCTCATGAACCACAGCACCATGGGAGACACTGTGCTTATAAAAAAATGCTATTCTATTTCTGTATTATCACCTAGATTATTTCTGTTTTTTCAAACCACACTGCATTGCTGCTTGACTTTTCCATTCAAGTACTGTTATGCTTGAGGGGAGTTCACCAGTAAAGACACTATTCTCCTTTATGTCTGTACATATATGCATATGCATACCTTTTACATTGTCCTAGGTTACAATATAAACATGTATTCTATCCCCATCTTCAAGAGCTGTTGAAACCAGGAGGAGCATTGTTTTTTCCTTTATCTCCTGTTAATGGACCCATCAATGCCTTGCCACATGACTCAGAGATAACTCCCTTTGGGAGCCATTTCTGTTTAATGGGCAATCAAGGACCCACCGCATGACTCATAGAATGATATCAGCCCATTGTGAGATGCTCTGCCCAGGGGGGAGGAGCTAAGCATCCCCACCTGGATATAATCTGGGTTTTGGGACAGAACAAGTTGCCCTTACCCACTGGTTTCCAGAGGACAAGAGCTACCAGATCTTTTCCACGGGATCACCACTTCAACAAGACCATTTTGTCTGGACTGCTACCACCACCCTAACTAGCAGAGTGTCAGGTTGCATTCTGACTCTCTCAGTGGGGTTTTTTTCCCCTTTTCCTAATAAATTGTATTACTGACTTGGAGTCTCTCACTGGTTTTGCTTTCAAACCACAACAGTATTTCTCCAAGATAGGATGGTGTCTGATACAGGCATCCATACAGCAATTCATAGGGACTTTAGTTTTTGACCTTGGCTGAATTCTGACTCGCAAAAGAGCCAGAGGGAGGGCCTGTGGCCATTTTAAGCAAGTTTCTTGACACATTTTGCTAATTTGTCGTTTCAAAGTCCGATTAATCCTTTCCACTTTCCCACTTGATTGTGGTCATCGCCAAGGTATGTGTAAGTGCCATTTTATACCTAGAGTTTTGCTCAGCTGTTGCACCACATCTGCTATAAAATGTGGGCTTCTATCTGAGGACGTCCCAAGTGGTACCCCAAATCTCGGTATGATTTCTTTAAGCATGATTTTTACCACTTCCCCAGCTTTATTGGTGCAACAGGGAAAGGCTTCTGGCCATCTGGAAAAAGTATCTACCAAACCAAAAGACACCTCTACCCGTTTTGTCTGGGTAATTTAGAGAAATCGATTTGCCAGTAATCTCCAGGTGAATTTCCCTGTTTAATTCTTCCAGCAGGTGGCCTTTTCCTATATATGGGATTGCTTTTTAAACAAATTGGACATTTCACTAGGTATGATTTTGCTATTTCAGTCATTCCTATGCAGAGTACAGAGCTTTGGAGACTAGATATCATGGACTCACTTCCCCGATGAGTTTTGTTGTGTTCTTTTTCCATTATTTTTCTCATTACAGAAGTTGGAACTATA